>NW_010324103.1:0-1007 GCF_000700745.2 Antrostomus carolinensis
GGGGTCCCTGGGGGGTCCTGAGGGGATCTTGAGGGGTCCTGGGGGGGTCCTTGGGGTCCTAGAGGGTCCTGGGGGGTCGCCAAGGGGGTCCTGGGGTGATTTTGGGGGATCTTGGGGGGTCCTGGGGGTCCCAGAGGGTCCTGTGGGGGGGTTTAGGGGGGTCCTGGACATCCCAAAGGGTCCCTGCAGGAATTTTGGGGTCCCCCCGGGTGATTTTGGGGTCCCCCGGGGTGATTTTAGGGTCCCCCAGGATGATTTTGGGGTCTCCCCGATGATTTTGGGGTGTCCCAGGGGAATTTTGGGATCCCCCAGATGATTTTGGGGTCCCCCAGATGATTTTGGGGTCCCCCGGGGTGATTTTTGAATCCCCCAGATGAATTTTGGGGTTCCCCAGGATGATTTTGGGGTCCCCCAGAGGTGTTTTGAGGTCCCTCCCAGATGAATTTTGGGGTCCCCTGGGTGATTTTAGGGTCCCTAGAGTGATTTTAGGGTCCCCCCGATGATTTTGGGGTCTCCCAGAGGTATTTTGGGGTCCCCCTGGTGAATTTTGGGGTGTCCCCAGGTGATTTTAGTGTCCCCAGAGTGATTTTAGGGTGTCCCACACATATTTTGGGGTCCCCCGGGGTAATTTTGGGGTGTCCCAGGGTGATTTTGGGGTCCCCCAGATTAATTTTGGGGTGTCCCAGGGTAATTTTGGGGTCCCCCGGGGTGATTTTGGGGTGTCCCAGGGTGATTTTGGGGTCCCCAGGATGATTTTGGGGTGTCCCAGGGTAATTTTGGGGTCCCCAGGATGATTTTTGGGTGTCCAGATGAATTTTGGGGTGTCCCAGGGTGATTTTGGGGTGTCCCGGGGTGATTTTGGGGTGTCCCAGGGTAATTTTGGGGTGTCCCAGGGTGATTTTGGGGTGTCCCGGGGTGATTTTGGGGTGTCCCGGGGTGATTTTAGGGTCCCCCAGATGAATTTTGGGGTGTCCCAGGGTAATTTTGGGGTCCCCCGGGGTGATTTT
>NW_010324104.1:0-2209 GCF_000700745.2 Antrostomus carolinensis
TTCTGTTTACTCAACTGAAGCATTCAATAAAACGTACTTTCAGTGATATTGTACGTACAGAAGTTCAATAAGCAAGTATCCATTTTGTTTCTGTGTGTGAATCACACCACTTTTATTTACTTTTTTTGTTCTATATATAAAGATAAAGTATGTTGAATAAGAGAAAGATATCAGGCTAATATTCAGAAGCTGGTTTCAATACAATTCAGATGTATTCTGAAATCGGATTTGAAGTGTATTCATTTTTTTACTGATACCAGCTTTACATTTCCAAAAGTTAACACAGAGAAGCTCAAGGCTCCTAGGTGGCAGAAGGAAAGCTATTAATACTGGTATTTTATCTTATGCTTTATATGTTAAATAATCTAAAAATGGAAAGGTCGTGTTGTGTTTTAAATAGTGTCTTGCTATTGAAATCTCATCTTAGAATTAAAAACCTATACCATAATAACATTAGGATACTTCAGGGCATTTTTAGTGAAATGTTAAAGTGCTTTGGATGGTTGAAGACAGCTGTTTTGTTACTTTATGTCTCTGAAAGTACCCAAAGCATATATAAATGGACTAGTAAAACATGCCTTGGGGCATCCTAGAAATGTATAGATGAGATATTAAAATGTTGCTGGGAGAGTAAAATGATTATTGATACTCAATCCAGACATTGCTCAAAAATTCATGTTGTTTCTTCACAGTTCAACCTGTATTGATCAGTGCAGATTGGGCAATATTTACCTTATAAGAAACAGATGGGACAGGGCACACATGTGACAAGAAACATTAATCTAGGCATACTTTCTTCTCGAGTCAATGTAATCTGCAACACAAGAAATAACAGATATGAGCTCCCGCTTTTGTTCAATTTAAAAAATCTTCATGTGCTTTTTATAATATATAATATATCTCAGGTGGCTACAGGTATAGAAAATACAATATTTATTTTAGAGTTGATTGTATTTTTACGTTGAGGAAATGAGCAGAAATAAAAGCTACATGTGCTCTACATCTTGAACTTTACAAGATTATTTTTATTGCTGAAAATAGTTATTTAATACAGTGCAATATAAATCAGGAAGTAGGATGCAGAGTTCCAAATAATTTCATTTTGTCACTTTAAATTCACATTCTGCTATGAAAATGGAGACTTCAGTAAAGGAGTTTGTGAACACTTTGATGGAAAAAAATTCAGAATTGAAGAGAAATGTTCAAGAGAGTTTCAAAACTAAATATAAATAAAAGAAATGCACAAAATGAGTAGCAGAAGAAAGTCATTTTCATTTGCCTACACTCACAATCAGAGACTGCTTTTCAACAATTTTTGATACCTTCAGCTCCAGATAAAGTCAGTGCAAGTCTCCTACGATTGCACTGCAGCACTGCAAACTGGACCTTGGAAGTCTGGTGCTGAAGTTCTCAAACTATGGGTTTTATCCATGAGCAGATAATTTTTAAGTCAACTAGAGTTAAACCTCTAAGGGGATTTGAAGTCAGATGAATGCACACCAGGGAAAAATGGTAGAGACTGAGAAGAAACTGAAGTAACTAATAAAATAAGAGCTAGAGATTGTAAAAGAAAGAGAGGGAAAGGAAAGCTACAAAGGCAACAAGATGTCCAAAGAAACCACTGTATGTCATGAAGTGAAACAAGGATGAACTGAAACTTTTAAGAGTTAAACATATAAGACAGGAGAGTGACATTGTGAAATAAACATACAGGAAAAAAGGTAATCTGTCAAACAAATCAAACATTAAATTACCTATGAGTGGCATACTTTTTGCTATTTGGGAAAAAATACTTCTCTGCAATCACTAGAAGACAGAGAATAAATATGCCTATTTGCTCAAATAATATCCCTCCTCTGGGTTTACTCATATCCTCAAGCATCTACAGATATCTCAGCCTTGCTAATTCTGCTGAAAATATTTTTCACTGTTCAAGCAAGGTTGTCATTTCTATCCCCCTGCCAGCTGGCCCTCTGGTGATATATTGAAATAACCTGTCATCTGAATGACAGCTGGCAGTGAAAGGACTTCTCGTGATGGAGTTGATTACTAAGCTTCATTGACAGAAATAAGTGTTTTTGCTCAGTCTTTCTCCAGCCTCCCTTCTGGGTAGGAGAGTAAAGATATTCATTAACAGACTTTGACTTTAGTGAGAATACTCAGCTGTGTTGTTTTTGGTTGCCATTTTTCCTTTTGCCATACAGGTATC
>NW_010324105.1:0-6486 GCF_000700745.2 Antrostomus carolinensis
CCTGTGCCCACTCAGGCCTGAGAAAGAACCGGCTCCGGCTGGAGCTCTCGTTTTCCTAAACAGCCTCCAGCTGGGCATCGACCCCCGGGGTGTTCCCACCCGCGGCTGTGCAGGGTGCGGCGCCCGACTGGCCAGGCGTTTCAGTAGCGATGGATGCAGGGCAGGGTCTCCCAGACCCACAGAAAAATCTAAATTTAATATCGTCTCTAAGTACCCTACGTTTCCCCTCATTCTTGGGGACATCTTGTTCAGTGTCCATCTCACACATCCCATGTTACTCGTGAGCTTTAAACACCCTTGGCCTCAGACTAATGTTTTTCAGTGTTAGAGCTTAGAAACTCATACTTTCTTCCAATAGCACAGTCCTCTGCTGTCATCACAGGAAAATGATACAAATAATTTAAAACACAATCATTAATAACTGCTAACACAAAGACTGCTTTTCACCTCCTTCTGCAAGTACTAATTAGTATATTTGGGGATGCCAGAGAAATTTGGGATTCCTAAGACTACATCTTCACCATTTCCCAAAGCTGTAGGCTTCAAAGAGGGCACAGCAAAGCCTGACGTTCTCGGTTTTGCAGACTGCACCGCAGCCCTGTCGCCAGCCTCCACTGCCTGCCCTTCCCGTTTATTGTAAGGCTCCTTCAATTCCTACGGACGACTGTAATTCTGTTCTCCATTAGTTCAACCAGCTGCCATACCTTCCAGTGTAATCAGCGTCACTCCTGCCGCCGCTTGCTTTCTCAGGTTTCCCACTCCTGTTAATCTGAAAACAGATGAGAAAGAGAGTTAATATTGACACTGGGAGCATCATACTAACGGTGCCTTTGATCTCCATTCGCTTATTGGAACAAATGGCAGCTTGCTTAGACCTTACTGGTCATCTTCTCAGATCACCTAGTAATGATTCATGTGCCAAATCCATTTTACTTGACAATTTTATTTGCCCTGAGATGCTGATCAGTCAGCAGGCCAACTGGACCAGCAATTTTACTCCTGGTGTGTTGTAAGAGTACAGATATAAGTTATTTTGTAGAAGACTCTGCAAATGTGCCTATAGTGGTCCAGCCCCAATACTTGGCTCTGTTCCCTGTGTGGAAGAAATTGTCCATTTCTGATAAAAGAATAAAATCTATAGACATAAAGAGCTTGCCTTGAATTTGACCTCTTTTGGATAAAATCATCAAGACTTTGGGCTCAGGTCCCAACAGTCTGTATGCTGGCCCTCTTAACTGAGAACTGAGTGGGCTCTGTAAGAAACAGGCTGTTCCCTGTTCTCCTTCTAGGCTATTAGCTATTCCTTTGATTAGTTTGCCTTCATCCCTCAGGGTCTCACATTTATAATATGCCATACATTGTATTACTCTTAGCTCAGTTTTAGAGCACTGTAGAACACATTTTTCTTTCTGGGCTTGTCCAACATGAGCTCATATACTTCAGATCTCTTTTTCTTCCCCTGATCATTGAAAATAAAATATCACAAGTAACCTCATATTTTTGGAACCATCCAAATCCTTAAAAGCTGTGGTAAATCCTATCAAGGAGATGGGTGAGAATTAGAAATCAAATGTATGATTACATCCTTTGCAATTCTAGGCTCCAAATTAGCCTGTCAGGTTTGCATATACTACTTCTGCTGACTTCAGTGGGAATTGCACATATGAAACTAACAGAATAATCAGGCCCTGAAAATTTGAGCTTGTGTCCCCAAGCATAGCTACTGCATTTTTAACTGATTCAGTGTGAGATGCATCTGTGACCCTAGAGCAACAGCAACAGCTGGGAGTATGTGCTGGCACCCAGAAAGCTAGTGCTGTCTTTCCGCATGGGATATACAGCAATCTCCAACCTGCCCTGCTTGTATTTAAAACACAAACTTAGATATAATATAAAGGAAGTGTTTCTGTTACCATGACATTGAGCAAGAAAATAAACATTGCTCCCTAGAAAATGAAATACAAGGTAACAGAGCGTTTTAGCAAGTCTAATGGCCGAAGTCTGAGGCATCGTAACACGTTATAGAAGACAAATGAAAAAGTTAATTTTGATGGCTTGAAATAAGAGAGGAAAATCTTGAAATATTTTGCATACAGAAAAAGACACATTCTACATACTCTTTGTTCCAACTGAATGTTAGAAAAGCTCTATTTTTATTTTCATTTTCATCCTCTGTTTTTGAAAGGCTGCTTTTTTTTTTTTCCTCTGAATTCCCAAGCTAGATGTGAAACTTACTAGGTACTTCCTTGAAATCTCCCAAGCAGAAACTAGATATTTAAAAAACAAACAAACAAACAAACAAAACAACCCAGGAACAAATAATTAAAATCTAAACCACAGGAATTTTAGCTATTATCAATAAGATGTTGCATTATTCCTGAAAGAAATATGTATTCAAGTATTTCATACCTGATACTGTTGGTTCAGCATCCCAATTCTTCAAATTCAGGCTAACTAGCCACTCACTTAGCAAAGCAAAAAGTTACCTAGATTATCAGATCTAAAGGTGAAGGCTACGTATGCAGTTAGTATTACACAAACACACGGAAGTCAGTGCAAAGAAAATACAACTGATTATCAAAAGCAAAATGAAATAATAACAGCATTTCAGACAAATACTTTAAATCAATCTTCCAGGATACATATATCATAGTCTACTTTGTTAAAGTAGATAAAGTTGTTGATTCACATTCCAGTCTTTATTTCTGTACTTAAAGTCCTCTTTGTAACAGATGGTATATAATTTCCAATGATAATCCAGTAGAATTCACTTCATTCAACAGATACAGGAGTTACACTGATTGCTGGGCTCAAAAATATTGCAACATTTATGTGCATGTCTCTTCAGGACAGCAATGAAATCCTAATTCAATATGCATACCTTTAAGGATCTGACCTTGCACTGGTACATTATTCAAACACATCATATCTAAAAGACTCATTTTATCCTGTTTTAATTTTAATCTGAAATAAGCTGCCTTCCTAAAAAATGTGAAAAGGTTTCTTTTTTCAGTTTGGAGTACATCTGTAGTACTCATCTGCCTGCCCGTTTGTTATGTTATGCTTAGCATAGATGTGGGGGCTTCTTTGCCCTCGTTTTACAAAACAGCAAGCCTCCCCAGCACAGACAGGAGTCAGGCACATCATTTTCAACCAGTCCATTACCCACTTACTCTGCCCGATTCTGTGAAGTAAAATCATGACCACCCAACTTGATGTTAATTATTTATTTAGTGAAGTTGTCCATCTTAGAGCTGAATTAGTGAAATGCTACTGAACTGAGCCAAAGGCTCGGACTGGGCTGCCATTTTGACATTCTCATCAGGGAAATGATGCTGTAAACACCCATACTTGATTCACATGCATGGTCTCTTGGTTGCCTACAGTAATGCCCATCTGTTCGGATGGCATCATGCCCACTCGAGTTGCTCAAGGGAATACATGCTGGGCAGTGATTGGCTTAAGTAAGTATTTTTCAAACTGGGTCGGAGTCGACCTCCTTTTGGGAAGGCCCAAGAGGAAAAGGAAACAAAAAGAATTTTCATTTTTTATTTTAATGGATTGTTTTCATTTAACATTCAGCAAACCCACCACCATCTATAAAACATTCAGTAGATGGTTTTGCTGATTCCTTGGTACCTGTGACCCCAGCAAGGAAAAATAAATTCAACTATATTCTCACTTTTTAAATAAATTAGTTTAACCTTTATAAAGTCACAGTCCATGTAACATTAAGACCGTCTCATCTGCAGAAAAGAAACCTGTCTCAGCAGGCATTGCCACGTTCTGACAATTGATCTAATTTCTTTTGTTGATGAATATTGGTCAACACTCAAATATCTGTATTCATAGGTATTCTTACTAAAAGCCATAGACCCTGTGGGCAGGGTGTTCACTCTGTCCCAAATTATTAGTCAGATCAAATTAATGTTATTGTACAAAAAAATGCAATTCCAAAATATACAGCAAACATGCACAAAGCTACAGATGACTGATGTGCAGTATCATGAAAGGATTAACCCCTTTTGGTTCCTAAATTGGCATAATTTCCAAATAGAACCTTTTACTTTTCCAAAGCCAGAGAACTTTGCTTTAGTGAAGTGCATTGTTCAGTGAAGCCATTGTCTGTGACATTGCTTTATCAAACAAGAAGTGTGGGGGGGGAACATGTCGCTCTTTCTTCCTGCAAATAAACTGTGGGGGTTTTTTATTTAAGAGAAAGCTACCATTATTTAAAAAAAAAAAAAAAAAGGGAAAAAAAGATGAAAATAATCCAGCTCCTTTTCATTTGGGAGACAAAAGCCTTTCAGTGCTGCGTCCATGCGCTCTGACTACTGTTTTGACACTGTGTCAAGATGCTCCCGCTCTGCTCCAGGTCTCAGATCACAGTTGGAGTGTCTTGATACAGTGTTGAATCAGTAGTGTCAGCAAGTCTCAGAGCAGAGTCAAAAAGCCTCACTGTAGCCTCAGAGCAGGTAGAGTTAGAGAGACCTTTCCCCGAAACTAAAGTAGGCAGAGGGTGCTCTATTTTTTTTTATTTTTAATTGTTTGTTTTAACACATTTCAACCCAGCTGCACCAGGCTCGTGCTTCTAATTACTAGTCTTTCTTGCACTAAGGTGTCAGAGCTAGCTCTCTCCCAACCCTGAAGAGCTGTTAAAAAGCAGCATGGAATAATGTTAATATTTTCTTGAAAGAGCAAGCCTAGGCACAGGGACTGAGGCCCTGCGTTTTCTCAGAGCAGCTGGCACTGTAGCAAAGGTTTGTTAACGGGGCCAGACCCTGCCTTGGCAGCGCCCTGTTCTGCTGTGTGACAGCTCTGCCGTGCCCCCGTGGGGAAAAGCGCAGGGAGCCTGCTTCCACTGCTGATGCACTGTCCTCTGCTGCTGGAGACCCAAGTGGAAACGTGAGGGCCTCTGTCATAGCCACTGCCTATACCTGCAGTCCAAAGCCCTGCCATCCCTGACATCCAGAGGCGCCTTCTCAGGAAGTTCACTGGGGGCACAATTTTTCTTACTCACAGCAGAGCGGATTGACACAACTGCTTTTTTCAGCAAGCTGGTGCCACCCACAATCACCACAACAAAACCCGCACGGCAGAACTGCGCCGTAGCCGTCTGCACAAGCTACTGCACAGCGGTGGGGTGAGGACAGTGAGACATCAGGACAGGGCGCTGGGATGGCAGGGATGGCAGTCTTGACGCAGCAAAGGACATTGGCTCCATAAAAAGGCCTGGGGGGGCTGCAGAGATAAGTGTTCTACAAGGAGGGGGATAGGGTTTGAAAGCTTCGTTAATGACTGTGGAAAAAAAAAAAAAACAAAACAAAAACAAAACCAGGAGATAGGTTTAATGCCTGAAAGTTTGTCCTTTTAATTTTTTTTTTATTATTACTTCACTTAGAAAAGTAATGTTGATGCTTCCTTGTAAACTCTGCTCATATCTTTTGATCATCACTAATGCAACAGCATGACTTGAAAAGCTAAACACGCTATGGCACCCCTCAGATGGTATCAAATTAAGGGATAGTCTAAATAAGTGTGGGTAGAGAACAATTTAAACATATTATAAGCATGGTTAGAAAAGGGGATTGTCAAGAGGAAAACTGTAACACCAGTAAAGATCAAGGGGCAGGACACGGTGCTAGCTTCTAGTGCTATTTTGTAAAAAAATAATTATTAGAATAAAATAAAAATATTTTAAAGACTGAATATGCAAACTATTCCTGGCCTTCCTCTTAGGAAAGATAGCAAAGGGGCACAGATCCCATGATTTCAAGCATTGCTGCCAGAATAGCCATGTCTCGGAGAACCAAGCCACATCTAAGGCAGCAGTCCCTGAAGCACTTGAATGCCAAGCACTGTACCGGGCATCATGTTTTGGGATGAGATGGATGTCAGTCCCTAAGAAGGCATTTGAGAAGGAATGAAAAAAGATCAGGATTTAGAAAGAAAATAACTAGACTTAAGAGGCTGGATTAGAAAATCTAAATAGGTCAAAGCCAATTTTGCTGTAGCTTTACATCTGAATATGTAATCCAGTCAACTTTGTATGCTAACACCAGGGGGGCGCACAGATCAATGTCTATAATTTAGGTTAAATGACCACTGCAGAGTGAGATGCATGCATTCTTCTCACAGTCGAGCCAAATTTATCCCAGATGTAAATGCAGTTATTTCACTGGACTTTCAGCAGAAAAAAACATTTGCTTATTTATATGGTCAGTACCTTCTCAGTAACTTGTCACTTATGCAGATGCAATGTGTACCCACCCACACACAAAGGTGTTTTTAATTTCTCATTAGTTTCTTCTCCTTTGTGATTTTGCTCTTATTTACATATAATATTATTACAGTTAAAAATAGTTATACAACAAAACAATAAATGCTCAATATCATAGCTAATAAGAAAATTTTAAAGCAATGTGTTTCAAATTCTATTTTTAAAAGCTGTGAAACAAAATGACAGTAGAGGCTTCAAGTCAGCAG
>NW_010324105.1:6514-11542 GCF_000700745.2 Antrostomus carolinensis
TGGGAACAGGGACTTACTTCCCCACAGAACGCTGAGGCTCAGCCAGTGTTTGCTATGTGCTCTGAGATCCTTGGAGTACAATAATATTGTGGTGCAAAATAATATAAGGTGCAAAGTATTTCTATTTAAAACAAACAAAACTCACTGACTCTTGTGGTGACTTCCTTGCAGGGACTTTCACAGCAAGCAGAAGATGGGGGTTTCCTTCTCCTCTGCCTGAGCTAGCACTGTGGGGCCATCGCACCCTCACCGGCTGCACAGGAGCTCTCTGACCCCTCATGACCATTTGCTTTCACCCACTGCAAAGAGCAGGTCTGCCCCAGAGCTCTCCCAGCTGTCTCTGGAGGTAAAAGAGAAATTAAAGATTGTATCATCTAGGCACAAATTAAAATCTTTACTGGTAGAAACCTGGTAGAAAGTCTCAGAAGAGAATGAATTATGTATTTGAACACTTAAGATTTCCTTGCCTTTATTACAGCATGGGGTCTGAACTCTGCTTTCTTCCCTGCACTTTATTACATGGTTAGAAGTCCCTCAGTAGGAAACTTGCAGTTTGAATTTTGAAGCACCTATAGTGTCATACTTTTTATTTTAATATTTGTCACCAACAGTGCCGACAGATAAAAAGTGCCGGCTCCCCACAGCATGGTATGCGGGATTTTCAATAGAGCTACACAATTGCTTTTGCTAAGTGCTTGCGGGGCTCACAGTGCCAAATCCCGCAAATTGCTGCATTCAGGCCACTTTGCAGCGTTGTACCAAGGCAAGCTGTATTAAAAAAGTTAGTTGCTTGCAGGAGGGACATATGCCTAAATGGCTGATTTCTTTTTAAAGTCCTAAGCAATTGTCTGAAGACATTTCTGCAACTCAATTCAGTAATTGTAGCACTTAAAAGATGCTAAAACTTTTTGTGTCACTTGCAGTTTATTCTGTGTGTTGCATACAGTTTTAGAAAAAAAAAAAATCTTTTTACAGCTCCAAAGTTTGCTGGCCAAGGAAGTCCCAGAAGCAACGTCACCCATCGTGGTAACATTCTGTTTATGGATTACTACATCCTTTTCTTCTCCTTTATTGTCTTTAATTTGTTTTTATCCTTAATTTATAAGAATATCATTGTTCATATCCCGCCTCAGATCAGTAATATGGTGTAAATTATTTAATGTGCACAGCAATGCTAAGTGTGTAATGGTTACACCTGAGGTATCAGGGGAGATTTTTGTATCTCCTGTCTTATTCACAGGTCAATTAAAAAGCTGATTAAACCCAAAAAGTCTATGATGATAATTGTTGGAAATAGACTGGGATGATAATTGGTTTAATGACTGCTAAAGGAGTCATTGGGATGTGTGTCTCTCAAGGAGCCTGAATGGCACTTTAAGAGCTAGATTCATCCTGGGTGTTGGTTGTTGACTTTAATGGTATTACTCCAAAATCTGATTTTGATCAACTTACAAAATATTGCAGACAAGACAAATTATTTTAAAAGGATGTTTCTGCTGAGCGTTGGTGTCTCTCTTGAACTACCCTATTCAATGTCAAATCCTCCGGTACAAATCCTGCCTGTACAGCTTGAAGTAGCTCTATAAGGTGGGAATTCACTGAGGGTTTTATATTTTTTATACTTTTTTTTCTAGCATAGCAGGAAACAAATTCTATATAATAACTGGAAAATGTAGGCCGAGACCATCCTCTGCACAGGAAATTTCACTCAGAGGGTTGGACACCCAGCGAGGTCCTATTCACAGACGTCTCTTTGTATTTTTCTGCCTGGAACCAAAGAAGGGGATTCATGCCAAAACCCTGCAGGATATGGAAATCTATCGGCTGTGGCTGTTCTCTGCTTCTGCTTGTCTTTCAATGTGGCTTCTGATTTGGGGAGCCCTAAATTAAGATCCATGGGCTTGGGGTTTTTAGTTGGTTTTTGTTGTTGTTGTTTTTTTAATAAGGACTCAAAACCTACAGCTTCAATTCAAATAGGTGTCAGAAACATTCAGTACCTTTGAAAAACCCCTGACATTTCATTCCTAATGCTGAGGACCCAAAACAGCAAAAATTTACACCAAAATAATTTCTCCAGGATGGTCAGTGAATAGTGCAGAAGTCAGAAAACCCTTGTTGCTGGTTCTCAGTCCACATGCACTGCCTAGGCTTGGAAAGGTTATAAGGTTATAAATCTTTCAGTGAAAACAATTCCTGCTTCATGCCATCAACAATGCCCAGAAACATCTGCGTAGGGCATCTCTAGAGGAGGCTCCCATTACTAGACCTATGCAGGAGAATAATGAGAAACTCGCATCCAGTTTGAAAGACATGAAGGAGCCTCTCTTGGATACAAAATATTTGTTCAACACGCATATGGGCAAAGTCTCATACAGCTGAGCTGGGGAGCTCTGGCTGAACAGGATGCACCGAGAGGTCTCGGAAAAGGAACAGCACACAGCTCTGCAAAGAAAGACCCAGTTTGCAGTTCTGGTACTTACATGTGTCTGTATTGCTTTGACTATGTATCTTCCAGCACCTACTTCTTCACTGTTTGTTCCAGTGGGGTTTCACATGCCACGAGGGTATTGTGTTCCTACTGTACACATACTGACTGTGTTTTCCTCTTCCCTCCCTCCAGATTTTTCTCTCTCACACAAATATATTTCAGGGTTCGGGGGCTGGTTAAGTTTTTGGTTTTCTTCCCCTCTCCCTGAGCTCGGTGCATCATTGAGCTAATGATGCACAGTCAAGTTATCCAGCATCATTAGATCACCCAAGGCTCTGATCCTAGTGTGCCTTACATATGTGAACATTTAACTCCTTGAAGTCAAGGGAAATGGTTGTGTACATATTTGCAGTGCAACATTAAAGAAGATGCACTTTTCTGGCAGCTCCCAGAAAGCAAAGAAGGTTGGTGTATTCTTTGATGTAATGTATCAATAACTGGAATTACTCTGCAAAATGAAGAGTGGAAGGCAGGGATGACTCTGGACTTAATTTCCATTTTATACTCTATTATGATGCTAAACCCCTCAGTAAGAGAAGGGGAGTTAGCATTCCTGTTTGCTAGTCCAAACACATCTTATTTCCCAGCAAAGGGTGTCTCCCCTCCCAAGTGGGGTGCCTGGTATCTCAGCTTCCTCTTATGTCCTTTCATCAAATAATCAATTTACAGCCTTAAAAAAATTAAGAATTGCAGAACTTCCTATTCCTCTTGTGCCTCTGCCCACTGTCAGACGACCCTTCTCAAGCTGCACTGAAACCAGCAGATTCTCCTGTGTCAGACTTTAACCACACAGTCGCTGTACGACCACCGGCAAATGTAAATCCAGTGGCCCACGCAGGTGCCACTGCTGGGGGTGTGGGGAAGGGTCAAGGGAAGGAAATGTAGAAAAGGCAAAAAGAGAGATCTAGAATTGGAAAAAAATAATCGAAATAGCCAGGGAGCAGACGAGAAGTGTAAATGGCAGAGGGCTATCACCAAAACTCCAGGTTTATCTGGTAATACAAACAGCTCGTACAAACCCACAGCAGCCAGGAAATCGTGTACATGGCTTCGCTTAGTGGAGAGCCTCCCCGGCACTGCTTTGCACTGGCCCTGTGCTTGCACCCGCACACCCCCTCGGCTTAACCAGAGTAAAAGGTGGTATTTTATTTAAACACAATTGCTCTTGGCACCATCACAGAAATTACCAGGTCAGTTAAGGAAAGAGGCAAAACCAATTAAACTCACACACTGCATCCCCTGCCGCAGCTGGATGTTGCCCACCTTCTCCTTTCAGTCTATCCACTTCTTTTTCCACTGTCCGTACACCAGACCTCATTCTGGTTTCAGATGAGGCCTCACCTTCCAGGTTTGAGTGTTTTAGCATCGAGGATATACACTGTAATATAATGTATTGCGTATTTATTAGGAATTATGCAACACTTGATCAAGTCTTAAGCCACAAGAGCTCTCATGAAGAAAAATGTTTCTGGGTCCTACTTTGGGTGAAACTCTGTCGTTCCCCATTAGCAACCCAAATTGTTTCTGCTACATGACACTAATGGAAGCTCTTGACCATTTCTTTAGCACCATTACAAAAGCATGAGCTGAGCTTACTTGCACATTTCCTTAACCCTTCCTCTACGCCAGGCTTGCACCAATATACTTTGCAAATAAACCAGAAAAAGTAAGGTAGAAGCTTTATCTTTTGCAAATGGCATGTATATTTTATAGCTTTCATGCATAGGAGCCAATTTCTTGAGGAACAGTGCCTATAAATTGCAACTGGAAGAAGAAGATGATGCACTTATTTATTGCATAAATGTCCTTTCTGTCTCCCTCTCCTTTAAATTAAAGGCCAGGTAAAGAAGAGCCCAGCACCTCAGGGACACAGCTTTGGCACACACAGCCTGGAGGGCTTGTTTGCTCGCTCGTTTACTGCGAGGGAAGGACCACGCTGGGGGCCAGGTAGCTCTTCCACTCACATAAAACTGAAGACATAGATAAATATTTTTATATTTTTTTTTAAGTTCAGAGGAAGATTTTAGTTGCTACTAAAAGATTTTGGGAATAAGGATTTTTTTTTCAAAAGGCGATGCCTCCTTTAGCAGGATTTCTCACATACGGAGGAGTCCTGCAATGCACCAGGCTCTCTAGTCGCTGCTTCCCGAGGATACTGTCTGTGCCATGCAGGGCTTTAAATGCCAAAACATGTTTGGGAACATCAGGAGAAGCAAAATCTGGAAAACCTAGCCTGTACGTTCTTCCACAACCTAGTGAATACTCTGCATTGCCTCTCCAAACTGCTGGAGCAGGTTGACACCTCTGTACTGTAAATACAAAGTAGTAATAGCGAAGTATGGGTAAAATTGTGAAAATACTTTCATGACATTTCTTTACCTGGGGGCTTTTACGTCCCTGAAGCCTTCAGAACCAGGCTTGAAGTGTGACATTTCTCACAGGACAACTTGTCACATCCACACAGAAATGGGGTGGCAAAAACCCCAATGAGCAAGGCTGCTGGGGGCTGAGGGGCGGCCGAGACCCCCGCCCTGCTCCCC
>NW_010324106.1:0-16197 GCF_000700745.2 Antrostomus carolinensis
AAAAAAAAAAAAAAAAAAAAAAGGAAAGGAGAAAAACATACTCTCTCTTTCTCTTCTGTTTTTATTTCATCCAAACCATGATTAATTTCCACTGTCATAGTGAAGGTAGTTTCCAATAGATACATCCCCTGACTCACTGGATTAATTTCATCAACTTCACTTTGCATTAAATAGATCAGTCAAAATGTTAAAATAATATTGTTTCATCATGTAAGCTTGGTGAAATGCTTCAATTAACAGTCTCCGAGAACCCCAAGAGAGCTATCAAAATAAGGAAGACTAGAGTAGAGCTCTCCAGAAATGTGTTCATATTCAAATGAAGAAATAGAGGAGCTAACATTCAAAATTAAGTACGTATTTAATACATCTTTTGCATCTCAATTTTGTATGCATTTTATTCTAATGGAGACAGAACAGAATTACAAGAAAAAGGATGAGTTTTCAAGAGTGGTGTGGAAAACAGTTGACAGATTTCCTGGCAGCATTGCAAGTTTATCAATAGCTGTTGTTTTTCACACCTAGATGCTATTGATCTTGTGGGAATCATTGTTTTCTTCTCTGTTAAATGTGTTTTCAGCTTCAAGGTTGCAGAGAAAAAAAGAAAATCTAAATACATGAGTAGGTTCAGAAAGGCCTAGGACCCATCTCTATATCTGTTTACAATAAATACACCTACTTTTTAATAGAAAAGTTCCCCAAATCCAAGAACCCTCAGAGTCCTTGAATATTAAGAACTGACAACCATTTAGGTATTTCTATAAGCCTTTTTTTACATTCTTAGTGTTTTTTCATGTTTTAAAATTCTAAATACATGAAAAATTTATTCTGAAATGTTTAGGTTAGCTTCTTATCTTATTATGCTGGTCTCATAACTTTAGTGTGAAAAGAAGGACTCCAGAAGGAAGAGATAAACATGGACAGTTTTGCTGAACAACTGCCAATAATCCAGTTGCTAACAAGAAATAAAGTAGCACTCAAGGAAAATCAGAATGTGCTTCAAAAGACATTTGAATTAAATTCATGCTTGTCAGGGGCTTGCTGGGAATGATAAAATCTGTCTTCTCTGTAAATGGTCCTAGAAGATTTCTAATTTTCAAATGCTTTTTCTCTAAATTCATTGTGAAAAGAAAGGGGGGGAAGGGTTTCAAATACACAGTCTGTGATCCTAAAGCTTCCCAGATGAGCTATATTCTCCACAGAGGTCTAACTCATACCTCATAAAAAAAGGTGGCCAGGCAGCTTTCCCTCCTAATGTGTTGAAAGCTGACATTCCTTTTTCCATACTCAGCCTTCTGGTGGAATACAAAATCATTTGTTCTGGGAAATTATCGAATGTACATTAACAGGCTCACCTTTTCTAAAACATCTGAGTATTTTAAAAAAATATTGGAAGTGAGAGACTGTGGCTGAATTCCTTCATCTGCATAGGAGAACAGAACAACCCTTTCCCACCTTCTATCACAGCATCCATCCCTTGGGTACCAGCTGTTCAGGACATCTCTTGCTTTGCCTCACAAGCAGGGCTACAGTCAGCAAGTAGTTCAACATGTAGTGGTTGAAAGAAGAAGCAGGAACAATACATCACTTTAAGCTCAAAATCTGGTTTATTCACTTGGGAGGTAGAAATCCTTTAACCTTTTTTACCAATGACATTGAAATCTAGAAATCATGGATGAGATTGGTAGAATATCATCAGATTGACTCCAGATCAACGCAGTTTATTGATTTATCAATGACACATAATTAACTGGCAGTTAGTGAACTATAAGTGCAGGATCACTACAAGTAATACAACAGATACACCACAATACTAAACACTTGTGAAATGTTAATAAACTGGGTACAAACTGGGATGTGCACACCGGGATGTGGGGCACACATATTGCTCCCTGTGACATCTATCCCCTTGCTGGGCACAGGTTCACCACCTCAAGCATCTGACCAGGAGGCAGCTCTGACTGGCCTACGCAGAGATGTGCTGCTGGTGGGTAACTTTTGATGGCATCAAATCAGGCTTTGACTGCTGCTCTGGTACCCTCTTCTTTCTCCCCACAGTTACAGATGTTCAGGTTTCTTTTATGCTTCCAGTCAAGCTGAATCCTCTGTTTTGACTCCACAGTCAGTTCTGCATGTGCCATCTGTATCTACTGTGCATACTCATGTTACCCCTGAACAGCAACTGTCATCCAGACAACTTTGCCAAGACTGGGCTTTGTAAGCATCGCCAAAACTGCTGTATTTCAAGAGAAAACACAAAACCAGTCACAGTGATACATATCTTCCTCTTTGCTTGAGCAGACTGTTCTTGCAACTTCACTACCACTGATTTCTGAATGTTGAAGGTTTAGAACAAATATCGTGGTTCAGTGACTTACTTCAAATGGTATTATTGAGTTGGGATTTTTTGTTTTCTTTGCCTGTGCAATGTAGCTGTTACTTAAGCTTTGATTGTCATCAAATCACTCCACAAATAATTGAAAGGGGACTCCTGTCCTCTCTCTGTGGTTGTGTCTAATTATTTTTTAGTTGATTTCCCAGAAGAAGGCTGGAGGGTTTGTTCTTTTGACTAACCATGATAATCGGATGGGGGAAATACAATTCTACAAAGGTGCAGAAAAAACAAGAATTCATTTCCACTTGAAATACAAGTATTGAATTACTGAACACTCTTAACTTTTTGCATTTCTCCAGCTTAATTACTAATCAAACTTCTTTTAATTATGGATAGCTGTCATAGCAATCACTAAACAATTTCCCTCAAAGGGCATTCTCTGGCTTGTAATATTCTGACATTACTGTAGTGCTGAGGAAAGAAACAGAAATTGTATCCCAAGAGATCCCGTAACCCTACCTCTCCACCTCCTGCATGCCCTGCTGGCCTCCAAAGGACTGTTTACACCACTGTTCTGCCACGGACAGAGTGAACCTGCATCCTGGTTTGACAGTGCTGGGCATAGATTAGGTGAATGGGTTTCTGTGGAACAATCCTTGGCTTGTGTTAGGGGAATGCCCAGAGCTGATCAGAGGCAGCACATGTTAAAAACCGTTAACCTCTGTTTACACTAGAGGATTGACCTTCAGCTAGGTAAATTAACTTTTTTTTTTTTTTTAATATAAATTTCCTGTTCTGGAAATAAACTGAGAAATGCTATTTCTATTTTTTTCCAAAATTATTAAGTAAAAAATGGAGTATGATGAACATTTTGAAGCATGTATCAAAGTGGCAAAGACCCATAAGACACCTAGTAAGTCAGCAAAAAAAAATTAAAAGACCTGAAAGACACTCAATTATTTAAAAGAGTAAGTCCAAAGTTAGCAGCTTTGTATAATCAATGCTAATCTCCATATATCTTGTACAGTGATGTGTAACTGAGTGTAAAAGAGACTAGATGCACGTTTCCCTTTACTCCCACCAAAGATATTATACAAGGCTGATCAAAGCCAAAGTACTCTTGAAAATTTATTTCAGCTGTGAATTGTTAGTGCACAGCAACAATGCAAATCAATAACCAAAACATCACGTACAAAAAAAAAAATATAGGAAGTGTCTCAAAATATTAGAACTGATTTCTCAAACATTCACAAAACAAACATATTTTTACAACACATAATCAAAGCTGGCCAGTCTACCATTAACTTTCTAATATGATATATTGTTACACCAACTGTAAGATATGCCTCTCTTCTAATTGCAATAGTTTAAACATGACAATTTTAACTATGAATTCCCATGATCTTAGAATTTTATTTGTGACATCAACAATAAAATTCTCACTGTTTCTTAATTCTCAGAATTGCACGCAGTATTTTTTAAAAAAAAATCAAAATATCAAATCATTTATGCTTTCACAAAAGTGTTCCTGTGTTTCAAAAACAAGATACAATGAAATACTTAGTTTGTAAAAAGATTTTTTTTTTTCCCATGAAAAATAAAGAGAGACATGTCCCAAACTGAGAAGAGAGACTTCCATTCAGTCTGGCCCTGTATGCTTTTTCAATATGGTAACTATAGCAACAACATCAGACTATCAGAACAAAGCAACAATGCAGTTTATGAGTCAAAAGTTAAATCTCCCATGTTGATCTGCTTGTGATAGGTATTATTACATTTTACTCTGTGTATTTGTCCAAATCTGTGCACCCAGTTTAGTTAATCCTCCTTCAAAACACTCTTATACTTGACCAGTGAAATAGGGGTAATATCTAACAGAAATAATCGAGCCTGGCTAACATTCATTTTCACAAAGCTTAAGGTACTGAGTCAAGAATTAAGAGATTTCCACCTGTCTACATCTTTCACAATATTTTCAGATAATGGAACATGATACAATTTACAAATGCTGGAAATTTGATCTGTAGTTTGAAAGCACCCAAATATTTAGAGTCATTTGCCCACTGGAATGGAAAAGAATCTGCTACTGTGCTCTTAACAGACTGTAGAATAAAAATAAGCACAGTGCTACATTAGTACCACAAAAAACTTTGATCCCTGAAATGTGTCCAAAACTCTTTTTTAAACTAAATATGTTTGTATGTCATTTGGCTGCAGCAGTTAGTGCAGTAGGGTATCTGTTATTCCTTCTCACCTAAATATTATTTCCTTGCTTTCACCAACTGTGAAACTATTTTGTTTGAAATTATAATGATCAGTGTAAAACCATCAGATGCTTAGCAACACCAGCATCAAATGATTTCATGACCTTAATTGCTCCATTTGTTGTCACTATAATTGAATTCTTAAAAGACATTGATACATAATACCATTTTGTATTAATTCTACAAATTTATAGTCACATTTTTCATTGCAAAACTGAAAAGTAATAGATTTTTTTAAGCAAAAAATATTTAAAGATTTCTGCCAATTCAGCATAAATTAAAAACTCCTAGGGACCCAGCTATTTGATAGTTCTTAGCACAGTGCTACACTTGAGTTAAAAGAAAATACAAAAACACTGAAGGCAGGCATTAAAAGACACTTTGGACAGTGACAAGAAAAATCTGATGTCCCAGTTCTCATGGGGGCCAGCGTAGAGGGGTCTGCTTGAGGTACCAGCCCCTTGGTAGAAATATGGGGACCTCTGGAGAGCCTCAAAAGACTTTCACTGCCAGTAAAAAGATGATATCTTTGTGTTCTAACATTCAGTGCGAGTACTCCCTGACAGAGATTTCACTGGTATGTGCCAAAGCAATCCAGCCTGTTTTCAGATGGGGAAATGAAGACACACAGGACTCAGAAGACTTGCTGCTGGACGTGAACTGGGCTAGCACGAGCATGCAAGGAAGAGCCATGACCATCTGGAGAAGTCAGACTTCCCTTCCCAGCACAAGGCCATGGTTCAGTGGGGACCAGGAGCCTTCCCTGGTATCTCCCCATCCATTGCTGACTGGAGGCCATACTCTGCACCCACAAGGCAGAACCCTTTCCACTTAGCTGTTTCTTGGCTTTGTTTCCCTTCTGAGAGCCTTGCATAGAAAGAATAGGATGACTTTCAGTCAGCAAGGATCTGTGAAAGGCAGGTCCTGCTTGACTAACCTGATCTCCTTCTAGAACATGATCACTCACTTAGTGGTTGAAGGAAAGACTGTGGACATCTGTTTATCTGAACTTAAGTAAAGCCTTTGATACCATTTCCCACAGAATTCTCCTGGAGAAACTAGCTGTTCACAGCTTGGATGGGCATATACTTTGCTGAGTAAAAAAATGTCTGGATGGTTGTGCCCAAAGAGTTGTGGTGAATGGAGTTAAATCCAGTTGGTGGTCAGTCACAAGTGGTGTTCCCCAAGGCTCAGTACTGGGGCCAGTTCTGTTTAACATCTTTATCAATGATCTGGATGAGGGGATTTGGTGCACCTTCAGTAAGTTTGAAGATGGCGCCAAGCTGTGTGGACGTGTTGATCTGCTTGAGGGTAGGGAGGCTCTGCAGAGGGATCTAGACAGTCTACATCAATGGGCCAAGACCAATTGCAAGAGTTTCAATAAGGTCAAATGCCAGATTCTGCACTTTGGTCACAACAACCCCTAGCAGTGCTACAGGCTTGGGGAGGAGTTGCTGGAGAGCTGCTTAGCAGAGAGGGACCTGGGAGTGTTGACCGATAGCCAGCTGAACATGAGTCAGCAGTGTGCCCAAATGTCCAAGAAGGCTAAAGGCATCCTGGCCTGTATCAGGAACAGTGTGGTCAGTGGCACTTGGGAAGTTATCCTACCCCTGTACTCAGCACTGGTGAGGCCACACCTTGAGAACTGGCAGTTTTGAGCCCCTCACTACAAGAAGGACATGGAGGTGTTGGAGTGTGTCCAGAGAAGGGCAACGAAGCTAGTGAAGGGTCTGGAGCACATGTCTTATAAGGAGCAGCTGAAGGAGCTGGGGTTATTTAACCTGGAGAAGACTGAGGGGAGACCTTATTGCTCTCTACAACTACCTGAAAGGAGGGTCAGTCTGTCCAACCACGTAACAAGTGGTAGGACAAGAGGAAATGGCCTCAAGTTGCACCAAGGGAAGTTTAGATTGGATATTAGGAAGAATTTCTTTACAGGTTGCCCAGGGCAGTGGTGGGGTCCCCATCCCTGGAGGTACTTAAGAGTGGTGTAGACATAGTGCTTAGGGACATAGTTTAGTCAGGGACTTGTTGGTGTGAGGTTAATAATTTGACTCAATGATCTTAAAGGTCTTTTCCAATCTAGGCAGTTCTGTGATTCTGTGACTTGCCTTCAATGACAGTATCAAGAGGGCACATCTGACATTCAAATTGTTATAATAGCAGCTGGATGGGTGAGAGGGTATTTACTCCATCCACCTGAATCTCAAAGTCACTAGCCTCACAAAAAAGTTAGCTCTCTGTGAGTCTAAATCAGCTTTCGCAAGCATGATACAATCTTTATCATATCTAAACAAAGGGGTAATAAAAGTTTGTAATCACAGAGCTTGTGTGAAATGGGCAGCAAAATACCACAGGGGCTAATGTTAAGATTAGTTTTAATATCATGGGACATGGGAGAGGTATGAATAACATATTAACCGAATTTGTAAATAAATACTGACCACTGGGTAGATTCAAATGCTCCTGTGGACCAATAAAGAAAGACAGCCATATTTTAACTGTTAGGAAAGTCATTGGCTTACCCTGTAGAGATATAAAGTTAGAATAACTGAGTGAGGTACCAGACCATTGCCTCCAGCAGGAGAGACCAGTTTGCCATCCAGGCAGCCTACTGTACAGTCTTGTGATAGACTACATTTTTGCAGTCTTGCATTTTTCATTATAATATTTTTACAAAGCTTTTTAAAAGCTTAAGAGACGCATAAACATTATTTCCCTCTGATACAGGAAATAAGTTCTGCAGCTTCTCTGAGACAAGGAGGATACAGAAGTTGACAAAGACCATTTCAAAGACAGGCTACCCATTAGGAGACTTTTTTGACCCTAGTGCTAATCAGGTATATTGTAACTTAAAGTATTCTAAGGAACGTACATCAGATGTAAGGCTTTTTCTTCTACATAAACCCAAAGTGTAATGGATTAATTTCTAATAAAGAATATTTTTAAGAGTAGACTTTAAAAGAGTGGGTGTACTCACATGTATTTATACAGACAGTTTAATTCATTCTTAGTCACAGAGGGACCTTGTCTCATTCAGGGTATTAACTTCCCTGGCCCATAAGTCAGTGGGACAGACACTGGGGTCTGAAGAATATTACATGTCATTTGCATATTTATTCAATGTGTAATCTCATGTAAATTGCTTAATTTTTTATTCATCTTTTGTATACTACCTATACACTGAAGTCAAATGTGAGATTTATAAAGCATTTTGAAAACAGATGACTGGAGATCTTCAGCTCTTCAGCTTTATTTCTGCTTCTCTTCCAAGACGACAAGTGTTGGTGAATTTTTGCAGGAAACTGTAACTGTTTTGGAAGAAAGTGTAGATTCTGCTTCCACAGCACTTTTTTCAGAGTATTTTTGTTGTTGTTGTTCTTAAACTCCCCCTTCTTAATGAAACAGGTTCCTTTTCTTACAATATTTCTACGGATAAGAAACTTCTATTGTCTATATGTCTTAACAGAGGAAATACATAGATTTATTAATATCTTCTAAAGTCAGAAGTCCTTTATGGAGTTAGATCTCAACAGCAGAAACTTTACCTGAGAATGAAATAAACACTAAATATTTCCCAAAATCTCAAGCCCACATAAATCACTCTGTCTACTATTTTTCTGAGAAAGAACCAGCTACAGGTATTGTAAACATTTTATAATCTTTAAAAAATCAATTTAAGAAGTTGAAACTGTATTTCATGGAGCAAAAGGCCCTTTTAAAATGTCAGCACCTTTGTTCAAGCCAAGTGCATTGCGGCTCTATTGGACCTAAGTTTAAAGGAGCCTCTAGAAGCCCAAGGCCAAAATGATGGCTGGCGTTTGTTGATACACTTAATTGAAGAAAACTCCAGGCCACTGCCAATAGTAGCAAAAGTCACTTTTTAAGTCCCTTTAAATTCCTTTCCCTTCCCTTTGGGACTGAGCAACAACCGGGTTTCCAGGCAGAAGCCTGCATTAACTTTAGGTTGGAAACATGCTTGTCATACTCATGCTACGTGCATCTGTCGCAAATGCTGATTTAGGATCCTGCCAACTATGCCAATTTGTTGCAAATGAGTGATATAGATCGCTTAAAGAATCATCATCAAAGGTACTAGCAAAAGCAATTTAATATGAATTTGTAAAAATGCCACTTTAAGAGTTCAATGGCAAGGTTCACTCTTACTTATTGTATGAAAGAAACATACAAGGGAAAATCGAGTTAGAATTGAGCTAGAATGATTTACACAGCGACCGGATAAGGGAGACCCTCCCGTTGAGTCACAAGGTTCAGGATGGACCCCATTGCTTTCTAAATTCCTTCTCAAAGAGGAGTTTAGGTGCAGCTGGATCCAGACTTAGTCACAGACTTGGTCAACGGTTTATGTCTAATGGGATTAGACACATGGATTTCATTTGTATTAATTCAGCATGCCATGTGTCACTTACCGAGGATCTGTTGTGAATAACAGATCTCTCTGCTCTGGGTAAGGAAGGATCTCTTAGTCTTAGGTAAGGAATCTCAAACCTTGACAGTCACCCCTGCTCAAGGGGAGAGTTGTCTGGCATGCAGTCCAGTTGCTGTCCAGGAAGAACTTGGATTGAGCTCATCCAGCGATCTGTTGTTGGTAAAATGTTTCATTGCCTTGAGGAGCAACCTTGAGAGGCATCCCAGCTCAAGGAGATATCACCACCATGCAGCTATACTGCTTAGCAGGCAGAGCTCAGAGAAGGCTTGCTTACACTGTCATATTTATGGGATAAAGTGATTGGCTCGTAGTCAAATTGCATACAATGGGAGAAGTACACACAAGACTCCCTGTACCCACAACCTTCTTTGCTCCTTCATAAATGAGTCTTGGAAAAATCACCAGCTTTTCATGTGTTAATCACACGATTGGTGATTCAAGCTCACATGCATCAGTGCTCAGTGGGTCACTCTGCTCCGTTGTGGGTTTCCTAGAGTCCTTGGTTCAGGTTTTTACCTCCTTTGGAGCCTATACCAAACTAGTGCAAGTTTGGTGAAGGAGAGGACGAATGCATCCCTCACAGCACCTCCCTGTCAGAACCCCAGTTTCAGCTCTGAGTGTTTCCCTGCATGCTATTAAGACCAGAAACCACCAGTGAGAAACTCTCTGGGTTTTCTAGAGTCAGCACATAGAGGGAAGTGCTGCTCCATGTCTAAAGCTAACCTCCAGGTGTGTATCCTTGTTGTTTAGAGGCAACCTAGGTCAGTACATCTCCAAGCACTCCTTGCTTCTACAGACACTGGTCTGTCAGACACCCCACATATAGTCATTTCTGGCAAAAAAAAAAAAAAAAAATTTTTAGAACTAGCTCTCTGCATGTTTTATCTCTGAGCTGCCCCACTGCAATGTCAAGCAAGCCCCAGCAGTGGGGCAAGGCAGAGCAGGACCTCTGTCACCACCTTACCTTGTCGTGAAATTGTGATCTGGGGCTCAGCCACTGGAGGTGTTCCTGTGGGTCCTCCTGGGCTGCTCCACTGTGAGTATCCCTGCTTCCCTGACAAGTGCATGTACACATTTCTGATCGCAGCCTTGCCAGCACTCACCTGCCACTTCATAAATTGCCAAATGTCTACTTAGGCACTGCAAAAACTAATTAGCATAATTAAATGTAATGTCAGAGAAATTGTTCTTCATATATTTTAATCTTGAAGTGTGCTGCTTCTTTTTAAGAACTGAAAAAGTCTCATAATGCCTGAAAGCTTGTCGTTCTCTAGCTGTATGAGTTTATTAGTTGCTCTAACAAAACATATTTCTTCTCCTTATGAACATTGCTCCATAAGAGAGGCTTATTTTTGAATTTAAACATTTAAATCTCTTCAGAGTCAAGATTTTTAGTAGGTATCTGAAACTATCAAGTGTTTACTAGCCCCTTACTGCACAAGAGCTAATAAAAATTAACACTTTACTACAGTTCAATAGGCCTAGGTGCCTGTACTCTTGCTTGAACATGGATGTGTTGTGAGTAATGTCCTTTCCGCAGCTCACGCTTGTTTTTTGCAACTGAGCAGCTCGTGCTATTTCAATGCAAACACTAACACTCCCTTTAAACTGTTCTTTAAACTGTATTAAGGATTTTTTTTGTTGTTAAGATATTTACCTGTGTACAACCATATGAAATACAACCTTAGAACTGTAGAATCAAACACACAGAAAATCAGGATATGCTGGAGGTGTACAATACTATTGTCATCCTGGCTGTGTTTTTGTTTCCTGTCCAAAGACACGCCTCAAGAGTATTGCTTTTTTAGTAAAAGGTCTATTTTACAGTATATAAGAAGTTTAATACTGTTAAATTTTCTCTTTGGTTCCATATTTTTTTTTCCCCTCGTCAGTCTGTATCTTACTCGTCATATGTTCTTTGTATAGAGGTACCAGTCACAGAATGAAAAATAAGTGCCTATGAATATTAATTTTTAAAATAAATTTATTCAAATCCTTCTCATCGATCTATTGTGTTTGTTTCCCGTGGTCACATGGTTGAATTTCATAAGTGCAAATGTTTATGTAAAGAGGATTCTGAAGCCACTTGAATGAGCACACATTGACAATACACCCTGAATTTGAAAGCACAAGTGTCACGAGTATTTGATCACTCATCCAGACAGGGAACAGAAACAAAATTCTGTGCCTGCTGAGGGCAACAGCCACAGAGAGGCAATCATGAAGCAAACACAAAGAAGTGAGGAAAGAATGGAAGTTTAGAACTGAAGGTAGCTAAATTCATCTGTAAGAGGGAATTAACAGAAAAAGAATTTTTTGTATTCAATAAACAATAACCTTTGTCATAAGGACAACTTGGCATCAGGCTAGTGTCCAACTAAAAATTAGAATTCTTGGATAACTGATGAAAGTAAATGAGCAATAACCACTTGTGTTGTTTGGGAAGTTCAACAGTGACTATTCAATTACAGAAGATTTCAGCTATGGCTATTTCACCTGTTGGCTTGAGATGGTGTACAGCTGCAGTGTGAGCACAGCTTGTAGCCGTACCTTCCAAGTGGAATTTGAGGTAAGCGTCCAGTCAGGAAGAGCTGCAAGGAGAGTCAGAAGAGAGAGAATTCATTTGTCTTCTCAAAGTCCAGCTCAGTAACAAATAAGGACATTGGTAAAATACTGGGAGTAGTCACATGGAAAAGAAAAGAAAACCAACTTTTTTAGGAGGCTGATCACGCCACACATATTGAGGAAGTGCCTCTATGTGAGAATGTGGCTGGAAGATGCCAAGTGAAACCAGAGAAAATGGTCCTTTGATAGGTCTTAAGTGACTTCCCTATCATGCCTTTACCCAGACAGATATACCTGGGAAATTCAGATGAGCAGGTTGTAAATAAATAAGTTACAGAATTATGAACTATTTAACATGTGAGGTTATTTGACCTGAACAGACTGTTAGAATGAGCTCTTGCACTCAAAAAATTACCTAGTAAGCTGTAGTCATTGGTGATGTAGGAAGTTGTGATTCATGAAAATCAAATTAATTATTAGGGAAAAGAAAATCACATAGAAAACGTATATATAATAATTTTCCTTCTCTTATAATTTTATTCTTAAATTTGTATATTTCAAATGGGATAATTGCTGAAAGATATAGCTTTTTTGTTTATACACAGGACACATCTAGTGTCTCTAACTTACTATGAAGAACATGTTGCATGACTCCTTATTTTCCTACTTACTGAGTACTTAAACACAAGAGTAGACCAGATTTTATATTTTTTAAAACAAGTTTGTCAGTTCAGGTAACAGCTTACAGGACAAAGTCAAAATTATCTGTTGTTAGCTGTTAATCCAGGAGGCACCAAGTCTTATCTCCTTGCTTAGACTGAAAATTCCATGGCAGTTCTGTATATTTTTGCTCAGAATTCCTGGCTGTTATGACTTAGTGTAAAATTCATTAATAACCACAGGGTGAAACACTGGGACCTAAGACTTTCCACTCATGGGCAAATGTCTGAGCCAGGCTATGGACTAGGCTCAGAGGAAAAAGCCACCTGGTATTTTGTTGAGTTGTACAACATTGTTGGGCCAGGAAGAGTCACAAAGAGACTGTATCGACCAGGAGTTGGGGTGCTTTCCTCACATTGATGCAGACTCCTGTCTGAGGCAGCATTGTAGACTCAGGCACGAAAAAACATAGTCTGAATTTCACTCTGGAAGCTAAGGTATTTCAGCACTGATGACTTTTACAGGATTTGGCTATTAATGACCTTAATTAGGTTTCTCTTTATCTAAGGTTTTGATACAAAAAGCCTATAGAAAAATTGTGGTCTTTTAAAAAAAATTCCACATTTGGATCAACTATTCTGCTATAACTGAGTATATTGCAATATATACTCTGCTTCATCAGAAAGGTAATTGCATTAATTAAATGCATAAAATGCCCTGCCATTGTCATATTCAGTGGATTCACGAAAAACATTGTCCCGGTAGAAAAAACAGAGAGTATATGGTAGAAAAGGGAGAGAAAAGAAACTCAAACATCTTACAAAGGGTTATTAATTCAAGCTACTAAGTCTTTTATTCAGACTTTAATACACTTATACAGTGATAAGTCTGAATGGGAGAAAGGTGTATCCCAGGACTTCTTAAACCATTTAAATTTTATTTGAAATAATTTGTTTCAGAGATAGGAAAAAGTTTCTGCCACTTACCATTTAAGTCATGACAATAAAAATTCATTTAATAAAAGAAAAAGAGGAAGGAATGAAAAGGGCGAATGGAAAATAACATTTTCCCTTTCAGAAGAATAAGATTTTATTACTCTAAAGTCCATTTCTGAGTCATAATTAAAACCCACCAAGCATATAATATGTGTGAATACTCTGAACTACTAAGTGCAGACACCATAGTGTATTTTTCACTTTCCATTATTAGATTAAGACAGTTTTCTTAGAAAATATAATGGGCAATAAATTACTTAGCGTCTATTTTACACAGATATAAGAGTAATGTATTACTGAAACCAGTGTTAAATAGCTCATAAACATTAAGCAACATTTTCCCCTGTCTTATTATTAGTTATTCCTCTTGCCTTTTATTCCAGTACTTATTTAATTGCCATTACTTTTAGGAAGAATATATGGAATAGCAGTAAAGAACATGTTCTGTTTCAATGTCTCTTGTGGCTACAGGGGAAGAAGTGGCAGAAGGAGAAGTATTGAAGTGCTATACGGATATTTGCACTTTTTTGTCCATAAGTCTGGGTCATAAAGGATCAAAAATATAGTATCATTTCACTGATGTTGATTGTATGCTATATGCATCATGTGAACCAATGATAACATTAGGTTTCATTAACAATTAATGTAGTTAGCAATAGTAGAACATGAAAATTTAGGTTTAAATGGTGTGGGGTATTTTAGAGCAAAAATATTTTATATCATAGCATTACAATCATTCAGGATTTTACAGTATTGCCAACCTTGGACAGACACTAAAGGTATGTGCATATTTGCTATTAACTCTAGGACCCGTTTTGATTCACATTTCAGTGTAATTCTAATGACTTAGATGGAGGTTCTGCTGGCTGATTTAATCTAGTCCTGGCTCATATGCAGAGTGCTTCAGGGAAGACAGCATACCATGCTCTGTTCATGTAAACAGACATGTTCTTTGTCCTTCTGCTTAGAAATTAAATCCATAAAAACAAACACTTATTGTTTTCTTAGGTGGCAACAGGTCTAATGTGGGACAGCAGCATTGGAAGGTGATAAGCCACAGCAGTACTTAACTCCAGTGGTTTCTCCACCGAAAAGTATATAGTCACAAGGTGTTTATAGTGTCTGGGAATTAAAGCCTGTGAATCATGTGCACTTGGTACTTGGTATACAGATCTTCAGAGACTACTCTCTCTAGCACCAAATGTGCTTACTCTAGAGGATGAATGCGATCTCCACTGTTCTTTAGAGAATTCCCTAATCGGGCCCTTTCCTGCAGGCAGCTAGCCACTTCCTTTTCCCAGGCTGTTGTGAAGGTTTAGAATAGCTCCTCTTTTGGCAGGAGAGTGAACAGGAAAAGTGAAGTTAAAAGCAGTGCTCTGCTGGGAATACTCAGCTTACCGAAAAGAGTGGTGAGTGACTGATAACTGCCTTGTGGTTCACCCTGTGAAGGTTGTGTTGCTTTATTTGAAAGCTCTGCTTGGGAAACGTGCTTGGCAAAGCTTTTGATTCGTTGCTGGTATCAAAGTCTGAACAGTTCTGGAAGGTGTTGCTGATGCAGCCAAACTAGCATGGCTGGAATAAAGACAGCTAGTATAATTCAAGTTTATATGACATTTTCCCAAGGTCCTTCTTTTTTTTTCTTTTTTTTTTTTCCCCTGGAGGAGACTCCAGAGAGTAAACTGTTGATTGTCACATAGGATGTCCCTGAGAGAAATAAGGAAAGCCTTATTCAATGGATGCTATGGGAATAAATAGATGCACTCCAACTTCAGACCAGGGTTATACACTTTATGAGAGATTAGGGGTGAAAACATGCAGCAGCTGAAAATGACAGCAAGCTTATTACTCAGTAAGAATAAAAATAGCTCTTCCAACTTCAAGAAAAAGCTGGAAGTGTATAGCACAAGGAGAGGAAGTGTGGGTAACCCTGTCTCAGAGGCAGATTTTAGAGAGCAGTGAGGGGAATGATGCTCAGCTGAAACTCCACTCATGGGCTGACCAGACTTGGGAGAAAGGTAGTCATGACTGAGATGGACGTAGGCTTTTAAAAAGCAGAAAGCTGAAATTTTGCCCATGTGTTAATGGGTAATAAAATCATTTGGATATATTTTGTTTCATGGGAAATAAGAATAGCAGTGAATGGGGTTCATTAGAAGTAATGTAATCCTGTCCTTCCATTATTCTGTTACTCACAGAGATGGAGGACTCATTGCATGGCCCAGAAGACCAGCCCTGTTGCTGACTGTAAGCAAATTTTTATGTGATCACAGATAAGCAGGTGATCAATGAAGAACACAGACTGGAAGGATGAGAGGAAGTCCTAGGGATTCAGCTGGAGAAAAACACCTTTACAATATGAGCTGCACCTTGAGTAAATTACAACCCTTAAAAAAATATACATTAGTGGGTGCTGCTTCTCAAGGAACTACACCAGGTAAAGTGTATCTGGCTGTCATGCTAGCATGAACTAGTGTCCATATAATACAGTTAAATAGCTATACGTGCTAGAAGTGTGGGTTTTGCCATTAATTTTGGCTCTTCTTTCTCCAGAAAAGTCATAAACATTGGTATACAGGCTAAAAGCCAAACTGATTTGAATTGTGTAGTAGGTATAATACCTCCAACTCAGAATCAAGCCTTTAATCCAAATACATTGCATTTTTTTTATCATTCACCCTCTTTTATACCATTTCTTTTGAGAGCATATATTTAAACTGTCTTAAAATTAATTCAAAAAAGTCTATCTCCAAGTGATTGAAATGACAGTCTGCCCAGAGGGGAAAAATCATTAAAATGATCTGAAGTCAATGAAGTTCAATGAAAACTAATATATTGAAACAAATGTAACGTGACATCTGATATTTCTAAAATAATTGATTTCCATTTGTTAAATTAAACAATTGCAGCTCAGAATTATTATTCACAGCACTC
>NW_010324106.1:16220-18116 GCF_000700745.2 Antrostomus carolinensis
CATTTAATAGACATTAGTCTACTACTAGGTTTAAAATACATGGATTGTGGAAGAAAGAAGCCTCTCATTATTAATACTATATTTGATCTAAGACATATGCAAAACATCATCAAAATTTTCTTTCACTGCTAAATTTGAATGAGCTATGGTACAATATGTGTCTGTAGTTATATACTTAAATTTTAAGGTATCAAAAATTAATTACTTATTACTGAAAATGTTTAGTGCAGTGAATTCAAGGAGAATAGCTTAAAGGTTGTAAGAAATAAATAACTTTTTCTGAACTTGAGATTCATCTCTCTGTACTTTATGATCTGTAAAAAAAATATTTGGGGTTTGAGCAACCTCCCCTGATGTTTAATCACAAAATCCTTGGCATGAGAGGAGGTAAGCGAGGGCATGAAAGAGAGGCAAGGCACAGCATTCAAACTGAGTGGTATGGAGGAGGGCTGTACCCAAGCTACCACCTTGAGAAGTCTTCCCAGCTGTTGGTCTTTGCCCTCATATTCTGGCAAAAAAAATAGGACTGTACCAATTCCTATTCTTCCCTGCCTGAGTCCTCTTTTAAAAAAAAAAAAAACAAAAAAACCCCCCAAAACCCCCCACACACACAAAAAAACAAACAAAAAACAAAACAAACAAACAAACAAACAAAAACCAACCCTATATTCATAGATAAAACAGGAGTGTAGGTTCAGTCAATGAGCAGATGTTATTCCCTAAGTCCCTGGCAGCACATTTGGTACAGTAGGAGCCATAGGACCATGTTCCTGATCCCCAGCTCTGTGTCCACACAGCTGGAAAGTTTGTGTCCTATGGCCAGACAGGGAATGCATAAAGAAGTTGTGCATTTTAAAGTTGTAGTTTTTAAAACCTATTGGGTCAAAATAATTAGAGGATAGATCTTCTTATTCTCTTCTGAAATGAGTATCAGATTCCTGGAGGTAGATGCTTAATACCTTACATTGTCTCACTCTTTTTCTAATTAATTCTAATTTTCACTCTGTTAAAGATCCTGAAATTTTATTTTGGAAATCAGAGATCCATAACCAGGTCCTCACCTCTCCTTGTGCCAGTGCAGCAGAGAAAATCAACTGGAAAGGCAAATTAACTTCTACTGGGAAATATTGCAATGTCCCAAAGCAGTGAAGTTAAATTCTCCCTCTTTATGTATTATCTGGCATCTGTCCTCTATAGATCCATTAATTACTAATGACAGGAAAAATATACATATTCTTTGATACACTTTGGCTTCTTTCATTCTTTACTTTTTATAGTCTCAGATCCCAGTTCTCAGAGCACTTAAGCCAACTGCAGAAAATTATTTCTGAGGTCTCACCTTTTCTCTTTCTTCTCTTTCCCACCACATACAGCTTGTGCTCCAGAGTTCATGATTCTCTAATCTTGTGGAAATGCAGACCAAGGAGCTCAAGCAACAGAAAATGGTGCCCTTTTTGCAGAATTAGTACTCTGCCAGTGTAGCTTTGTGAACTGGCTCATCAGCATCAGCACACTAGAAGGCAGTTGGGGATTATTGGGGATTAGAGCAAGTGTAGAGTTCTGCATGCACTGCATGCACCAGTACAGGTTAGGGGCTCACCTGCTGGAGAGGAGCTCTGTGGAAAAGGAGCTGGGTGTCCTGGTGGAGAGCAGGCTGGCCATGAGCCAGCAGTGTGGCTTTGTGGCCAGGAAGGCCAACAGTATCCTGGGATGCATTAAAAAGAGCATGGCCAGCAGGTCGAGGGAGGTTCTCCTCCCCCTCTACTCTGCCCTGGTGAGGCCACATCTGGAATATTGTGTCCAGTTCTGGGCTCCTCAGTTCAAGAAAGACAGGGATCTTCTAGAGAGAGTCCAGCAGGGAGCTGCAAAGGTGATTAGGGGTCTGGAGCATCTCCC
>NW_010324107.1:0-11059 GCF_000700745.2 Antrostomus carolinensis
GACACTGTCTCACCACCATCACACCAAAGAAAGGAATCCTTCAGGTTCACAGCCATCACTGGTCATTTATCCCCTGTGGTAAGATGGAGGCAGATGGGTAAGGAGAATGTTTTTGAAAGGCTTTCCAATATTCTGCTTCAGCAATGATCCACTTCACATCCCAGTTTAGCAAGTCCTGGTGTTGAGCTGGTTCCTAGTCTGGTTAAAACTACTGGTGTGCTTCCCTGCAATGGAGCCAGAGCAGTTTGCTGAATCACTGTCAGAAAGAAGCAGCAACTCTTCTAACCAAAAATAAAAATGCTAGAAAAAGTTATTAAAAGATCAAAGAACCATCTTTTGAGTAGCCTTCAAAGGGTTCAGTCAGATGTGAAAATGGCAAAGTGGGGAGGGAAAAAACCACATGCCAAGCAAGGCTGGTGAAGATGGAAAGGGAATTGTATGCAAAATTAATAAAATAAAATAAATAAAAGAGTTTTCTACCAGACAAAGCAAAATAGAATCTAGACCACAGGAAGAGTCGTGTTAAATGTGATCTGCGTGGTGGAAGGCAAGGCCATGAATCCCAGCACCTGCCTGGTGTATGGAAATGAATCGTGGGTCAACCTTTGCACAGCAACGTGCGTTGGGGAGGTGACACCACTTGTCTGTTGTGATGTTTCTGTGGGCTGGAAGGAAATCAGCAGCTGATCCCTGTGAGCCAGTCCCTGCCTATTGCAGAGCTGCTTGCAGAGGCTCAGCAATTTGGGGTTGTTGATCCTGGAGAAAAGGAGGCTGAGGGGAGCCCTTCTGACTCTGACAAGTCCCTTAGAGGATGGAGAGAGGTGGGGGTGGGTCTGTTCAACCAAGGACCAAGGGACAGGACAAGAGGAAATGGGCTCCAGTTGCACCAGGGGAGGTTTAGGTTGGATATTAGGAAGAATTTCTTCACAAGAAGTGTAGTCAAACATTAGAACAGGTTGCCCAGTGAGGTGGTGGAGTCCCCATCTCTGGTGGGATTTAAAAGATGTGTAGATGAGGTGCTGAGGGACATGGGTTAGAGGCGGAATTGGCAGTTTTGGGTTAATAGATGGACTCAATGATCTTAAAGGTCTTTTCTAACCTCTATGATTCATGTTGGGTAGGAACCAAGTGCTGCTGGAAGGGGGATGGAAATGGGGTGTGGAACGGGCATCATGAGCATGGTATCGAGGGACAAGCAGTGCAGATGCCCACGGTCTTCCTCTCCATCCCTTTCTTGCTCTGAATAGGCAGGAATAATGGCAGTTGCAGCAAAAGGTGGCAATTGCAGAAATGCCTGTTTGAGTTCCAAGGAGGGAGCCACGAGGCAGCGCCCTCAGCCCTCTCCAAATGCAGTGTTTGCATTTTATACTCGATAAAGAAAATCATGGGTCTGTCTTTGCCTGTTCTCTCTGTATCTTGCACCATCTGAGCGTTGCAGAGTGCCTTCTGCTGGGTCCAAGGTTTCCAAGCTCTGCTTGCATGGCATGGCAGCTGCCTCATGGACAACTCTCATCACACAGCTGGGTTTGGCCCTTTCTAAGGGACATATCCAGGCAGGACTTCTGGGCTTTGCTGTGACGATGGCAAGGTTTGAGTGACACTAGGCAGGGAGAGGTTTTCCTCTCTTTTTGCTGGTGGTACAGATATGTCATTGCAGGTGACTGCTGTCAAGTGCTCCTGGTCCTGAACAAGCAGTAGGATGTATTTGGCATTGAATAGGGTTGAATGAGTGAGAGTGTTTCAGGAAACTGATATCAGAGTGGCCTTGAGATGATTTAACTTATCACAGAATCACAGACTGGTCTGGTTTGGGAGGGACCTCAAAGCTCATCCAGTTCCAACCCCCCTGCCAGCAGCAGGGACACCTTCCACTAGACCAGGTTGCTCAAAGCCTCATCCAACCTGGCCGAGAACACTTCCAGGGAGGAGCAGCCACAGCTTCTCTGGCCAACCTGGGACACTGTCTCACCACCCTCACACCAAACAATTTCTTCCTTGCATCTCAGCTCCATCTCCCCTCTGACACTTTCAAGCCATCACCCCTTGTTCTCTCACTCCCTGCCCTTGGCCAAAGTCCCTCCCCAGCCTTCCTGGAGCCCCTCCAGGTACTGGGAGGCCACTAGAAGGTCTCCCTGGAACCTTCTCTTCTCTAGGCTGAACAGCCCCAACTCTCTCAGCCTGTCCTCACAGCAGAGCTGCTCCAGCACTCACATCATTGAGGGCTTCTTGGTGAAGAACTAAAGGTTTTAGAATACTTTTTTTTTTATGCATCTAAAAAGCCAGCAGGTGGTGAATTTTCCCTTGTAGAGTCTTGTGCGTGTTTCAGTATAAATTAGAAAAATTTTGGTTCCAACCTCCAGTGATTTTGAAGAAGACCAGTTATTTCCTTTCCTCTCAATATCTTTGCTCTGCGCCATCATTTTAGCAGCTCGGAGATGTTCCCGAAGGAAATCTCTGTTAGTGCCCTGGAGAAGTTTCTCAAGTTCTGCTGTATGAGGTGATGCAGAAGCAGACCCTACAAGCTGTGTCTACTCAACTTCTCCTCCCAGAACATTTTGTGAAAGAAAGGTTTGGTAAACATTGGGCAGTTTTTCCTGGGAAGGGGAAAAGGGCTGGCGAAAGCCAAAGGAGAGGTGAGACGTGACGTTAGTTGGCTGAAGCTGCAGCAGCACATCCCGCTGGTTCGGATGCTGGACAGGCACCAGAGCTCCTGGCTTTTATTTTTAGCTACATGATTCAGTGGAGATATTCATGGAGCAGTCTGTCTCGCCATCCCACAGGTTGTCTCCCCAGTTACCTCTTGGTAGCAAGACCTTGTGTATGTGAGTGTGTACGTGCACACAGAGCCTTGAGTCGCCTTCTCCAAGACTTTAACAATTATCATGTGCAGGTTGTCACTTTAGAAATAGATTGAAATCAAAGGTTGACTCAAGCCTTGAGTGACTATGACCAGGTGGAGCATCCAGATCCTGCTAGTGGCAGCAGGGTGACTTGTCACCTCCAGCCTGAGTGTTTGGGGCTGTTGACAGCAAAGGAAGGAATAGTCTTTTGTGACATTTTGATGCTTTTTCTTGGATTTTCTGCACTGTGTAACTCTCTGTATGATGGGCCAGGCAGGGCTTGGAACATGAGCCATTAGGTTTAGCACCAGAGTGCTCCCCAGAAGGAACAATTAATGCCATTGTCCCTCTGAGCCATCTGTCCTGCTACAGCAATGCAATAAAAAGCATTACATCAGGAATATTTCTCACATAAAAAACTGATAACAAGAGTTTAATTAACTGCAGCCCAGGATAAGCAGTAGATATTTGCTTTGCACCTTTGAGCTGGAGAAGGTGTGAGGGTGAAGAGCAGCTCTGGAGATGGCAAGCGAGTGAGGGGATTTCTGGAGTGAGTATTTTTATACCTGACACCTCAGCCAAGGTGTCTGGGGAAAAAAAAAAACATGTTTTGGGTTAAATTTGTCAAACCTTGGCATATAACTCATTTCTCTTAACCCTGAAACAGGGGCAAGTGTTTGAGGTGAGATGATTCTCCCAGCGTGCCCTATCAGGTGAAGATTTTCAGCACAGCCTGGTTGAAGATTGGCACCCCACCGCTCCTCTATTGAAATTCAATCAGGAGAGCTATGGGATGCCAGCACTTCTCTTCCTCTCTGGTGTCACCAGACTGCCTTGTTTGCTGCAGATTTGTTGCAGAGCTTGTGGCCTTGTCTTGGAAGGTACATCAGAAAACTACCTTTAGGACTTTGCAAGTGACTCATGAATTTGGGGGACCGTGTGAGAGCGTGCAGATGTGTGTGGCTGCAAGAGGAGCAGAGTGTTTCCCAGCTCCCTGGGAGTCACCAAGGGATCTGCTGAAGAGAAGCGAACTGGAGTTGATCCTAGATCACAGCCAGAAATGAGGTCCTACATAGTGTTTATACTTGAAGTTAGGAACTGAAGTAGGAGCTGAGCACACCAAGTGTTGTGTCTCCATGCACAGGCCTTTATGTGACTGCTGTTAGTGCTGGTTACCCAAAGGTTTGTGTCATGGCTGTTTAAGCTTGGTCTAGAAGTCTTGTAAGTCCAAGAGGGTATGGGCAGTGCCTTGAGGGATCTCATCACAGATACTGCACCCTCCACTGGGGAGGCTACTTCTGAGCTATGGAATCACAGAGTGGTTTGGGTTGGAAGGGACCTGAAAGCTCATCCAGTCCCAACGCCCCTGCCATCAGCAGGGACACCTTCCACTAGACCAGGTTGCTCAAAGCCTCATCCAACCTGGCCTTCAACACTTCCAGGGAGGGGACATTTACAGCGAGATCGCCCTTCAGGTACCTAAGGGATAATTGCTCATCTGGGTGTTGCCGATTTCTACTTTTATTAGTAGAAAGGAGCCTGTTACCAGCTCAACAATAGAGGTTATTGCTCTTCTGGCAGCCTAGTAATGCTGTAGTGAGTCTTTTCATAGCAGTGTAGTCATGTTCCTGGTGGTGGCAATGGGAGGTGAGGGATTGAGGTGATGTGTATTGATGTGATATTCTCATGCTCCACAATCTGCTGTGTGCAGCTTTTGTGTGTCCTTCCTCAGCTTGGTCCTCTGAGCTCCAATCCTCTGTAAAGGGTTACCAGGCGATGGAACAGGTTTCCTAGGGAGGTGGTGGAGTCACCATCCCTGGAGGTATTTAAAAGACGGGTAGATGGGGTGCTCAGAGATCTGGTTTAGTAGTAGATAGGTATGGTTGGACTTGATCTCAAAGGTCTTTTCCAACCAGATGATTCTATGATAAAGACAGGTAATTGTTCAACACCTTCTCCATGCAAGGAAACTGGGAAATACAAGGTGCCAGTTCAGTGTAGAGGACCTCACATGTCCCCACCTGCTTGCTTTTGGCCAGCATACTCATGGCGAGACTTATCATAAGACAATTGGAATTACCTGGCTGGTCTCAAGAGCACAAATCATTTGATCATTGTGCAATTTGCAGTATTTCCTTCAGCAAATGTCCTACTTACAGCTTCAGCCTCTTCAAAGCCATGTTAGTAGCTGACAGCTTGGGATTGGTGAACTTCAGCCTCGCCTGTCACATCACCTCACTGCTTGGAGGGCGTTTGGAGGAACTACAGCCCTTGGGCACAGTTCTGGTAGATGGGGTTTGGATGCTTTAGTCTTGTTGCCTGCAGGCCTTGGATTAACTGCAAATTCATCACATTTAAAGTTAGAAATCAAAGTTCAAACTTTTCCCCCTCTTTGCATCCTGAAAAGGGTATTAATAATGATCTGAAATCTGTTCTTCTGGTAACTGTGGCTGAGTTCATTATTTTTAGCCCATTGAGATTTTAAAAGTTAATCTGTGGTTGACACAGTTTCTATTTTAATACAATTATTAAATGAAAGAAGCCACTAGTTATGTGTTAAAGCAGCTGAATGCCAAGGTTAATAGTTAATAACAAACTTTAATAACCAAACAACCGAGTCACAGCTGTATCAAAACAAATATTAATTATGCACAGAGATGCAGCTGCTTGACCTTTACCAGCCACTTCTGAAAATGAGATTGATTAGAAAAGCAGGATAGTGTATGTACAGTAAAGCAGGATAGTGTATGTACAGTAATATGCACTAGAAAGCTTGGAACCTGGAATTTCTATCGGGAAAATTGGTTCTTTCCTGGAGCAATTAATATCTTAACAACCCTTGAATTTATCATAGTGGCCCAGGATGTGTTGCAAAAAATGAGTTACCTTAGCAACTGCTGTGTCCCTGCGTTCTGAGCCACCAGGCTTCTGTACCAGAGAATGGAACATAAACAGTCCTGTATGACTAACTTTGCTTTAAAAATGCAAAAAATGAGTTACCTTAGCAACTGCAGTGTCCCTGCGTTCTGAGCCACCAGGCGTCTGTACCAGAGAATGGAACATAGACAGTCCTGTATGACTAACTTTGCTTTAAAAACATTTTGGGGCAGCTCTCCCCCCACCCCTCCCCGACCCTGGAGTGTTCCAGAGGGTTGTTGTGACCCAAGTGTAGGACCCAGCACTTGGCCTTGTTGAACTTCATGCCATTGACCTCAGCCCATCCATCTAGTCTGTCCAGATCCCTCTGCAGAACCTCCCCACCCTCCAGCAGATCAACACTGCCACCCAACTTGGTGTCACCTGCAAACTGACTGAGGGTGCACTTGATTCCCTTGTCCAGATCATTGATAAAGATGTTAAACAGAAGTGGCCCCAGTGCTGAGCCCTGGAGAACACCACTGGTGACCAGATGACATATGGGTTTAACTCCATTCACCACAACTCTTTGAGCCTGACCATACAACCAGTTTTCCACCCAGAGAAGGGTGCATCCACCCAAGCCATGAGCAGCCAGTTTCTCCAGGAGAATGCTACAGGATTTACATCCATGCAAACTAAGTTTTGGTAGAATCCCATAATACCTTTTGTGGCTTTCATTAATTTCACTTTCCCATATGATATATTCCTCTGTCATCAGGAGCTTTTTTTTTTTAAGTGCAAAAAGAATAAGGATTTGCCCTTATTTTTAATAGCACAATAAGCTTGTGGCACTGGTGCTCTGCAGGGTGCTGTGCACCGAGGCAGCAGCTCTGTGCGCGCTGTAACCAGCAAATATATCCATTTTATTTCACTGCTGTGTGCTGAAAAACCAAATGGCTGTGCCTGTGCATTTAACAACAAGAATTCAAAAAACAGTTGGACAAAATTCCCTGTTGGCACCATGAGTGGTTAGTGCCACGTAGTGTTCAGATGGGATTGTGGTGTAACCTGTTGCGTGTGGATGGTGGTGGGGGGTGAGTGTTCCCCATGTTGTTGCTACTTTAATTTAGAAATTCTTCAGTGGAGAATAAAAGGTTCATGGTTTTCATCCCCTTAAAAGTTCCCATTTTAGTTTTCTCTGTGGCTGTAGTGAACAAGCATTGCAATACTTGATGCTTTGCCCCTTGGCTGTGTGTTTTGCTCTCTATACTTTGAGGTGTCTACAAGATCTTGGCCACTGGCCCAGAGCATCCCTGAGAACCTTCTCACCTTCCTGTATGTGGTGTGGAGCTGAACTTACAAACCCCTGAGGGCTGAAATTCCACCTGGAGAAAACATGGAGCAGAGGAACATTTTCTGATTGGTCTCTCAGATCTTCTTTCCTCTGGGTTGCTCTAAATGCAGTTGGTTTTTGGAGTTACTTGGGTTATATTCACAAGAGCCAGTTCTCATGATGTCAGTATCCAAGGTACTGCTATTTTTAGACTTAAAAACACACTTAAATATAGTTAAAGCTGTAAAATCCAGCACTGTTCCATGCCCAGCACTTCAGTGATATCTTTTTTTGTTGGTGTGAGACTGTATTCTCCACATATCTCTAGATGATGTGACAAAATTACCAGCTTTGAAAAGCCATGATGCCATTTTGTCCACGTCAGGAACCTGCTGCTCTTACCGAGCACTGCTGGGATCTTTATTTTGAATGTCTCCCTGTTTTGATGCCTCACTGTGGTAACATCTGCACTTGGCAGATATTCCTGGGATCCAAATACTTCAGCAGCCTGGAGCTTGCTAAGGAGGGGGCAAGAGCAGCCGGAGGCCCCTGCTTCAGCACAGGGCATACCACTGGCAATTTAATTGCTGCAGTTCTTCCTAATGCTAATTACAAGGCTTAATTAAGCTTTTGTATGTTATTTCCTGGTTCCAGTTCCCTGTTTTAAAAGAATTTGTAAGCTTCTTGCTTTTTTTTGTTGTTTTTTTCTCTCAGTGTTGACCTGGCAGCCAGACTGGCTGTCTGTACCGATTTATCTGCTCCTCTGCTCTCCCACTTTGCCATTCAAGATGTGGTGGTTAATTAAAGATGCCCTCAGCTATCTGAGCACACTAATAGCTTTCCTCCCTCGCCGTGGGGCTGAGCAGCAGTTCCCTGCACTGCCCTGGTCCCTCTGGGGCAGGGATGAAAATATTTGCTGCAAAAGTGCCTGTCTGGATCTCCCTTTGGAATCCTGGGATCGTTTTGGTGGGAAAAGATTTTTTTAAGATCATTGAGTCCAACCATAAACCCAATGCTGCCAAGTCCACCACTAAACTATGTCCCTCAGCACCACATCTACGCATCTTCTAAATACTTTCAGGGATGGGGACTCCACCACTGCCCTGGGCAACCCCTTCCAATGCCTCAGAACCCTTGCAGCAAAGAAATTCTTCCTCACATCCCATCTCAACTGCCCTGGGCACAACTGGAGCCCATTTCCTCTTGTCCTGTCCCTTGTTCCTTGGTTGAACAGACCCACCCCCACCTCTCTCCACCCTCCTTTCAGGGAGTTGTAGCTGCAGCTGTTACTTCCTGGTGAAATGTGGGATCAGAAACTTTTTTCCCCCCAAAATATTCAGATGAGTGTAATGAGTGTTCAGATGTCCGTGAGTAATCCCAGTCCCAGCTCTCTGTCTCTCTGGTAGAACAAACCACCACTTTCTTGTGCCATGTGCGTTGCAGTTTGCAGAACCACTGTGCTGCTTTTGTGAGCCTGGAGCAGAGCCGGGGTGGTGGGAGCACATCCGAGCTGATCCCTCTGCCTTTCGTGCCCTGCACAACTGGCACATTCACTGCTGGTGGCCTTGGCCTGCAGGTCTGTCCCATGGGGTGGGGGAGCCTGTCTGCTACAGGGAGAGCTGGGGCTGTGTGAGGAAAGGTGTCAGGGGGCCACAGCCTTCCCTGAGGGTACCCTGCTCTCCTGTCACTGTTAGGACACTTCTTTCCATCTCCTCATTCCACATGTACTGTTGAAGAGTGACACATAAACTGGGGTTTCTCCTCAATGTCCTTCTTTCTGTCTGTCCTGGTGTGAGCTGGGCCAGAGCTGGGTCTGTTCAGCAGCTGGAACAGCGCTGGGGGTTGGGTTCAGCTGGGATTTGTCAGGAGAGAAACGCTGAGAACATCCCCATGTGGCATTTGTGTCCCTGGCACTGAAGGACTTTGTGTTTGTCCGTCTGCAAGCGCAAGATCTCAGGGGTGAGGAATATTGCCATGGATCAGCTCCATGGGCATTGGGCTCTGCCAAGGGGCTGTTCCATCTCCTGTCCCCCATGGGCAGGAGATCCATGAGGGGCTCTTCCTCTCTTGCTCTCTCTGGCTTTGGCTCGGGCTCTGGCTCTCCCGGGATTGCGGTTTCGGGTCGGGATTGTGGCTCCTGCGGGATCGTGATCTGGGAACGGGCTGGGCTTGGTGGGCGGGTGGTGAGCAATGGCACTGGGTGTCACTCATTTGCATATTTTATTACTATTTTTATTATCATTACTATTTCAATATCATTATTATTTTAAGTTTTCTTTTATTTCAGTGATTAAATGTTTCTTCTCTCCCCCTACGAGTCTCCTTCCCCTTGCTCCCCAATCCTCTCCCCTTCCCCCTGTGGGGGGCAGTGGGTGAAAGCCTGGGTTTGGCTGCCAGCCAAGGGCCAGCCCAGTGAAACTATGACACCATCCTAAACAGAATGCTCTTGAATCTTGAATTAATTAGTTATAAGAAAAACAAACCTCCTTTTTCTCCCCTAATGTCAGTTAGAGTAATAACAGTCTCCCCGTGACTTTGCTATCATTTATTATCTGTATGGCCTTCCAGTTGTGCTGGGCACTTTATATTTATTTTATATTTATGTGACATACTTATACATGAAGAACAGAAATCACAGTTTCTAATTCTAACAGTGGAAACCAGAACAAAAAAATTTGCTATTTAAACTCGGGATCAACTACAAAAGGACAAGGGAGTTCTCTCACAAGATAAAAAAGAAAGAATGATGATGTGAGGGGGAAACATTAAATACACATATCCTAAATAATGTTGTAGAAACCTCATAAATACTTTGGATGGCAAGGTAAATTGTTTTCTGCACAAAGGGAACAATTTTTATTCTCCCTTCTATCCCAGTAAATCCCAGGAACATCATTGAAATCGATAGTGTGGCACTTGTAGGAAGCAACGACACTTTTTCTGTGATTAATAGTGCTGCACCTGGCTAAGGGAGATGTCAACCAGGTCAGGAGTCTGTCTCTTCCAAAGCCACCACGGTGCAAGATGTTTTGTGAGGATATGATGCTCTTTCCAACCATTTTTTTTTGTAGAAGGCTTTGGTAATTCCTTAGATAAAGAGAATTATCCAACTCTACAGTGAAACTGTACAGGGAACAACGTTTATGTAGGGCAAGAACTGGTGAATGTCTCTGACAGTGCAGTACAGAAGATATTGGGACAGGAGGAAATGACCTCAAGTTGTGTCAGGGGAGGTTCAGATTGGATATCAGGAAAAATGTCTTCACTGAAAGGGTTCTCAGGCATTGGAATGGGATATCTAGGGAAGTGGTTGATTCCCATTCCCTGGAGGGATTTAAAAGACAGGTAGATGAGGTGCTCAGAGATATGGTTTAGTGGTGGACAGGTACAGTTGGACTCTATAATCTCAAAGGTCTTTTCCAACCAAACGATTCTATGATTCTATGGTTATCTGTAGGTCCTCAATTAGTCCTTACAACCAGGTCTCCTTGAGTCTTCAGGATCAACACTACCTGGGTGTTAGATGCACGTTTAAAATGCGAGGAAGGGTAGTTTTCCTGTCCATGCACTAGGACATGAGTAGTCTGGAGCTAATCCCATTAGCATCAGATCTGGTGATTTCTGGTGGGACTGGGCAGTCAGTGCTGAGGCTGCAATAGCCAGACAAGCCTGCCTGCCAGGAGGTGGCAATCGCTGGGGGAAATGCCACCCTAACCCAGCACTGTCACACGAGTCAGGGCTGCCTGGTCTCTTGCCTTGTCTTCCATTTGTTTGTGTCACAAAGCGCTATTCAAAGAGCACGATCTTTCATTTCGTGTGCAGTCCCCAGATGAAGACCTTTGGTTGTGTCTGGGAGAACAAGGGAGAGTCTGTCTGAGTGCAGAAGTGAACTCTGCTCAGCAAGCGACAAAGCAGGCAAGAGCCGAAAGGGCTGCTCAGATGGGGAGCAAGGGGGTTTGAGAGAGGACAAGAGGAGGGAAGGGTATCACAGAATCACAGAATGGTGGGGGTTGGAAGGGACCTCAGG
>NW_010324107.1:11278-19497 GCF_000700745.2 Antrostomus carolinensis
GTGCCCATTGCCCCTTGTCCTGTCACTGGGCACCACCAAAAAGAGCCCAGCCCCATCCATTCTGTGATCACACGTTCAGGGCACTAAGTTGTTTTGGGATTTCCTGCCCTTTGATGGGGCAGTCTGCTCGACAGCATGGCTCATGAGCCTGGGTTTGGTGGTCATTGCAAGTGAAGTGTTGAGGAATGTCCGTGTGTCAGTGAAATGAGTTGTTCATGTTCCACCGGGATCTCAGACCTGCTCTGTTCACTCTAGTCATTTGGTGGATGAATGATGGATCAATGTGCTGATGATCAGGGGAATTGACTGAGTTTCTGGTCTCCTTGTAGGAAGATGTCTTTGACCAACAGGGTGGGGTTTTTTTCCTGGTTGGCTTGTTGTTCCTCTCTGTTCTATTTTATTTCTAGATGCCCATCCTTCCTTCTTGCTGGTCCAGTGCATTGGCAATGAGTGAAGCTCTCTAGGGGCAGGTGGTACCTGGGTGGAGGGTGTTGATGGGAGAAAAGCTGCAGTCTGGAGAAGTGGGGCAAGCAGCAGGGTAGAAGAGGTTCAAAGAGCTCAAGGGAGTGATGAGGGGTTGAAGATCCTACTGATGGAGGTATTTAGATTGGATGTGAGGAAGAATTTCTTTGCTGAAAGGGTTCTGAGGCATTGGAAGGGGTTGCCCAGGGCAGTGGTGGAGTCCCCATCCCTGGAGGGATTGAAGAGTCGTGTAGACATAGTGCTGAGGGACATGGGTTAGTCGGGGACTTGTCAGTGTTGGGTTCATGGTTGGACTCCATGAGCTTAAAGGGCTTTTCCAATCCAGGCAGTTCTGGGGTTCTGTGACTGAAGGGTAAATCCTTCACAATCACTTTCAGTTACAGAAAACACATCATTTGGTTTGACTCCACCGACACCAGGAGCTGGGTGTGTGTTTGGGAACTTGGAAAGTGTGTGATCAAACGGTGCTGGATTTATGGATTGGTTATTCTGTATTTTATTAAGTGGAGAAGATGAGCTTCAAGTGTGAGTACTGGGTCAAACTTACTCTTCCTTCAAGACAAAGCCCTGTGGAGGGATTTGGAATAAAGTCAAGTTAGTAGAACATTTGCTCATAAATGAGGGAAGAGCCATTTTGCCATGTTTGTGCTGAACAAAACATAAGGTTTTTTGGAGAGACCTGCCAGGTTGGTTTAATTTTGCCTCTTGTTCCTCTGGCATTTGGTGCCATCTGGTCTCTCTTTGGAGTCCAACCTTAACAAGGGAGTGATCCTATTTAAAATAGGTGGGGTGAATCATGCCCTGGCCTTGCTCCTCTTTCTATACTAGTTATAGGAGTAGGCACCTGGTTGGGTTAGACCCCACATCTTGGAGAGCTAAAACTAAGTGGGATGAATCCCACACACTCTTTTTAGCATCTCTTGCCATCTTTGCTAACTTCTGCCACACACTGGATTTGCCCACCAACTTAAATCCAAGTCTAGAGGTAACTAAGGACCTTTTGGTAATAACATCTATGCTTTTCATTCCAAACACGTGTCGTACATAACCCTCCTGGACAGCTGTGTCCAAGAGGGACAGGGTTTATCCATGCTGGGAACGGGGTGTGTAGCACATCACACCATGGTATTTATTGCAATAATACCCCAGGGCAAAAGTCCTGCAGAGACCAACAACAGGAATTACAACAAGCAGCAAACACAACTTGATGAGGTGGAGAAAACATCTGCAGAACAACCCATTTGAGAAGAAGATGGGTTATTGAAACTGGAGGATGTGAAGTGCTATTTGGTGCTCAACACCCAATAAGAAATGACGTGGGCAGCTTTGGGGAGCAGTTGCATAAGCTGATGGGTTGTTGTCATACTGGTCATTTTGTCTTGAGTTATTTTTACCTGGTAATTTACCTGTTGATCTAAGAGTAGATGGTGGAATAAACAGATACGTACCTCATCACAGAGCAGGAGTGAAGTACAACAAGTGTGCATGAAAATGCCATATTTTTACAAAATATCTGCTATTTTCTGCAAATCATCCATAATTACAGTCAGTGAGATGATGTGCTGGATGGTTGCTTGTTCTCCTCAGTCAAGCTCTGAATTCTATTTGTGTTTTCAAAATATTCTTAAAAGATGTTCCTGATTGTGGGGAGAATTAAGACTATTCTTTACTCGAGGAGACAAAGTCGGAGTGAGGTGGAATTTGTCAGAAGTCACAAGATCCATGTTTGTCTTATTATAGAATCCCAGACTGGTTTGCATTGGAAGGGACCTTAAAGCTCATCCAGCTCCAACCCCCCTACTCTGGACAGGGGTACCAACCAGTAGATCAGGCTGCCCAGGGCTCCATCCAACCTGGCCTTGAATGTCTCCAGGGATGGGGCAGCCACAGCTTCTCTGGGCAGCCTGGCCCAGTGTCTCATCGTCCTCTGGGTGAAAAAGTTCCTCCTAACATCTAACCTAAATCTCCCCTCTCTTAGTTTAAAACCATCTCCCCTTGTTCTGTCACTACCTGCCAATGTACAAAGTCGCTCTCCCTCCTGTTTCTAAGCTTCCTTCAAGTACTGGAAGGTGGCAGTGAGCTCTCCCCAGAGCCTTCTCTTCTCCAAGCTCAACAAGCCCAGCTCCCTCACCCTTTCTCCATCAGAGATGTGCTCCAGCCCTCGGATCATCTTCCTGGCCTCCTCTGGACCTGCTCCAACATCTCTAAGCTTTTGATGGGGCATCTCAGGATGTAAGTGGCAATTGGGTGCGTTGTGGGAGACTGGGAAGTTCCCACAATTCTGCCAAGGATGACTCTCGATGCTTTTGTGGTGCTGGTGGGTCACTTTTATCCCCCTTAAATCCTTCTCCTTGTCAGAGTGGTGCTATAAGTTAAAATGATCTTTGTCTAATTGAAGAAGAGGATGGCAGATGGGAATCTGAAAACTGGAGTTAGGAAAATTTATGTAGGCTGAAAAATACAGTTTCAGGTTAAATCCTGAAAAGAGAAAGACCACTTTCCATTCTTGAAGTAAATCAAGAATGACTTGACTGAAACCAGTAGGATAATATGCACCAAAAATACATGGTCTCCTGAGGCCCTGCAGCCTGAGCAGGTTTCCTTCATCATCTTCAGCTGAGCATTGCTTTGGGTTCAGTTTATTAAGTTTTAATGACTGACCTTACTGGTGCTGTATAGGTTGATGGACTACATATATATATATATTTTAATCTCTCCAAGCTGAGAACTACAGGACTATTTCTCATCACCAGACCTTTCCTGCTCTGTAGTGGCAGAGCTCCAGGGTAATGGATCTTCATTGATGTTAAAGCAGATGAGGATTTACCTTTGTTTCAGATGAAACATAATAAATGAATGTTATGTGCATAAGTGCTCTCCATAAAGAACTCTCCCATCCTACCTCCTTCTTCCTGTGGCATGATTCCAGCCAACTCAAACAGGCTGTGGGCAAGAATTCGGTCTGGTCAGAGGATTCCTGCTTTGGTAGGAGGGTTGGACTAGGTGATCTCCAGAGGTCCCTTCTAACCCCACTATTCTGTGATTGTTTGGGGTTTGTAATGAATTATGATGGTAGCTGGTCAGAGGGAGGTTTTTACCAGTGTTTTTTTAACTGCTTGAGAGGGTCCAGCACAGAGCCACCAAGATGATGAAGGGAATGGAGCATCTCCCTGCTGAGGAAAGGCTGAGGGAGCTGGGGCTCTTTAGCTTGGAGAAGAGGAGACTGAGGGGTGACCTCATTAATGTTTATAAATATGTAAAGGGTGAATGTCAGGAGGATGGAGCCAGGCTCTTCTCAGTGATGCCCAATGGTAGGACAAGGGGCAATGGGTGTGAGCTGGAACACAAGAGGTTCTGCTTCAACTTGAGAAGAAACTTCTTTACAGTGAGGGTGCCAGAGCCCTGGGACAGGCTGCCCAGGGAGGGTGTGGAGTCTCCTTCTCTGGAGACATTCAAAACCCGCCTGGACGCCTTCCTGTGTGATCTCATTGAGGTTCCTGCTCTGGCAGGGGGATTGGACTGGATGATCTTTTGAGGTCCCTTCCAATCCCTGACATTCTGTGATTCTGTTTGGAGTGAGGTATCTTAAAAGTCTTTAGCAATTGATCTGGGTCAGAACAGGTTTGTAAAAGGTAGATGTTATCACTGGGGAACTGTGCTGAAGCTGGACCCAGAAATCCAGTCACTTCATTGAGTGCTTGAAAGTTTTAAGACTGGAAGGTCCCAAGTTGCCTGTCTGTAATCACGTCCTTGGGGCATAACTGAATCCTGTTTATCTTCTACTTTTCCTTCTATTTATCATGGACCTTCCAGTTGCAGGATTAAAACGTTGAATTCCTTTTTCTGACTCATTACGTTGCTGTTCCTATTTGTTTGTCACAATGTTTGAGCACTGGAACAGGCTCCCCAGGGAGGTGCTCATGGCACCAAGCCTGACAAGATTCCAGCAGCATTTGGCCAAGGCCCTCAGGGACATGGTGTGAATGTTGGGATTGTCCTGTGCAGGGACAGGAGTTGGACTCCATCATCCTGGTGGGTCCTTCCAACTCACAATTTTCTATGAATTTATGTTACAACCACCTACAAGAAGCCACTCTGGCTCTGAAAGCTTTCCCTCTTCCCATCCTGCCTTATCTCCCCCTCTTGCAGGTGCTATCCTGGTGAAGCACCAGATTTATATCTTAATAGAAATTAAAGAGTAATTACAGTGATGGAGCTTACAATGCCATTAAGTCAAATGACAAAGGCAAAGAAATTAATAGTAAAAATGTTAAGGGGGAAGAAAAAAACCCAACAAAACAACCCACAACCTGTCAACTGCATTTCTTAAACCGCCTTATTTGATGTCACACTGTTGTTATTTATTATTTATGCAGCACCAGAGCTGTGCGTGGCACTTTATACATGAATGAAAAGGCATGGGTTATATTTAACACAAAATAGACTGGCACAATTTAGGTAGGCAGAAGTGTGTACAGGGGAAAAATAATAAAATTGCTGTTTTTCCTGGAGCAGGAGAAGGAAAATGTAGCCATTTTTTTACTTTTTGGTGTTGTTTGGTTGGGTTTTTTTTCCTTTAAATAAAATTAATCAGAAGACTGTTAGGCAGGCTTTGATTTTTGTCTGTGGACCTTTAGACTAGGATTTGTAAATTAGGAGATGAGAGATTCCTGAATTAGAGCTTGTTGTTATTATTAGGCATGGAGGATCTGTCTGATGTCTATAAATACATTGCTGTGGGAATATGTGTCAGGAAAAAAGAGCCATTTAGGTAAAAGGCCAGAACTGGTAAATGTGCAAATGGACAAAACTGGCTGTGGATAAGGTTATGCTGAGACCTTGATGCCCAACCATCTCAACCAAGGGCTCTGGAAGGATACACCAGTGGGTTTCATAAGGGCAGAAAGCTCATGTGCTGCTTGATGTCGTGTGGAAACCTGTGTGTGATGTGGCTGAAGGTCTCTGGTGCTTCATCAGGTGGCTGGTGTTTCTGTTTCACGCAATGGGCTGATCCACCACAGCTCAGCAATGGAATCTGTTGTGAGGAGCAGTGTCCCTAGCAACATCTCACCAGCAGGTTATTAATAAACAGGAGCAAATGCTGCAAAGTGAATTTTCAGAGAAGAGACCTGTAGCACTGAGATATCCTCAGTGCCTTTTTTGTTCCTTTTTGCACTTTTCTCCTTTGGTCATTTTTTCTACTGCACGTGCTTGAAATAGGAATAGAAACTCCACTATGTTCTCTTGGGGTAGAAGCCTCCCTTGTTTAGGACACATCTAGTCCCTTTTGAGTCTGGGTTTGGGCCTCATGCAGGAGCTCTCCAGGGAACATGGTTTAGCTTTGGCCACATGTCATGGTTTTGAGTTTCATCCCATTCATCTTCAGAACATCACCATGAAGAGAGAGATATGGATGCCTGGGGAGATAAATGCTGCACAATATGGTCCTGTTCTGAGGGTGGGTTTGGTTTTTTGGGGTTTTTTTAAGACTTGAGTTCAGAATCCTTTCCTCTCAAAGAAAAGTCCCAGACACAGAACCCTCATCCAATCAGTATCAGATCAATCATGGAAAAGCTAAAAATAAAGCAAGACAAAGAAGCCATTGACATAGTTAATGGAGCTCCTTCAATACAGAGAGCCCTGAAGATCAATGCCACCACCGTACTGTGGAACTAGCCATTTTGTGCAATCACTAAAATACATTCTTGCTCTGTAACAGCCTCCACTGTGAAAACAAGTGCTATGAGGTGATCGACTTTGTGATGTGGGTTTGCAAGCAAATATGAAAACCATGTGGCATTGCAAAGCAGAGACATGATAAAAGATATTTAGGTGTGTTCTTGGGAGTTAATAACTCCAGGATAACCAGACCTGGGTTATTCATGTAACACCAATAAACCATTTTCAGTCACTTCACAAAACGTTATATACAAGCAGGTTCAACCAACCTCAATGGTTGCCAACCACCTAGACTGGCAATTCCATCATTATTGTTTTCCCCAGTAGCAACTATCACATCATTAATAAAAGCACAGTCATAGAATACAGCACTGATTTATATTAAGAAGCAGCTAAAGACTTAAGCAAATAAGTAGTCTGACCATTGTTCCCTGTAGATTTCCTCTTTCTCTTCCTTTTCTGGTCTGCTTGCATGTCCTTGCATGCAGCCTTTCTTCCACCCTGGCTGATGGTCTGTGTTTTTTGAAGTCTACCTTTAAATTTAAATAACAAACATAATTAAATTTAGAAAACTAAAGTAATTTAAAACCAAATGCACAGTAGTTTTCCAAACTCTAGGCAGTATGGCACGCTTTAGCTATACCATGTAAATAGGATTCTTAAATTCTTAATGAGAGCTGGGACTGTTCATCCTGGAGAAGAGCAGACTGAGAGGGGACCTGATCAATGTTTATCAATATCTAAAGGGTGGGTGTTGAGAGGATGGGGCCAGACTCTGCTCAGTGGTGCCCAGTGACAGGACAAGGGGTAATGTGCACAAGCTGGAACACAGAAGATTCCACTTAAACATGAGGAAAAACTTCTTCCCTGTGAGGGTGCCAGAGCCCTGGGACAGGCTGCCCAGGGAGGGTGTGGAGTCTCCATCTCTGGAGATGTTCAAACCCACCTGGACACTTTCCTGTGCAACCTGGTGTAGGGACCCTGCTTTGGCAGGGGGGTTGGACTGGATGATCTCCTGAGGTCCCTTCCCACCCCACCAGTCTGTGACTCTGTGAAATTTCTTTTCTGAAAGAAATCTTTCTTTTAAAAATAGAAGTATAGATGGTAGAGCCCAGAGAACCATTGCTGGTAGAAGAGCAGTGAGACATAGTGAATAAACTAGAGAAAATAATTTAGTGGCCAGACAATGTACAACGTCCATGGTCTCAAAATAACAAGGAGCCAGATCTGCTCTCAGCTCACTCCAGACCAGAAGAGCAGCTGAAGATCTATGAGGGATATGAGCAACTGAAAGGATGTACAAGTCATTTGTCAGAAGCCACCAGGGATCCTGTGCCAGAGCTCACATAACATGAATTAAAGGTCAAGGATTGGGGTGAATGGAGAGCAAGTAGTAGAAGTGTCCCACACGGCAATGTCCGCAGCATGGATGAGGCCAAGGTCAAAGCCTTGTGTCATCTTCTGCTGCTCTTGCTGATGGAATTACTCTGTCTTTCTAAAGTTACTGGGGAGGGGGGGAAGAAAATTTAAAAAAGAAAGAAAAAAAAAAAAGAAGAAAAGGAAGAAATTTCCACTCTGTCCTTGTCTTGGAAATAACTTTTCTGCCTCTTTATTAATCAGGAAAACTGTTACAGCTCTTGACAGCACTCTGGAGCAAAACAAAAGGTCCTAATTCACTAATAGGACCTAATGTATAGTTAGATTCTGCAGTGAGTCAGTCTATTTATCAAGACAGTTCAACTTGAAAATTAGTCATGTAGAAAGATGTTGTTGGCTTGGGTGGAGTGGGCACATTTTCCTGAAAAAGGGGTTTACCTACTGTAAGGACTTTGAGAACAGAAGCGTCATGTTTCTTGGATGTGATGAGTTTATTTCAAAGTCAGGTCATTTGTCTGATCACCAAATAGTTCTGGTGATCATTAGTATTAAAAAGAAATAAATTATATATATATATATGGAAAGTGTGCTTTAGTGTTACCATCTTTGTGACAATTTTTTGTGTCCAAGCCTGGAATTTATGCATTCTATATAGTTGGTGATATAGTTGGTGATATAGT
>NW_010324108.1:0-22471 GCF_000700745.2 Antrostomus carolinensis
TCCTGCCAGTGGCTCGCTGGTTGATTTAATCAATAAATCACCTCGGTCCTACAATCCTCTATTTCTCATCTGTAAAAAGGAAATATGCCACAGCCCTCTCTGTGAGGCATTTCGAAACCTAACGATTATGCAAGTGAATAATTCACATATCAATCTTGTTACTAATTGAATGGCTGAACCATAAGGCTAACTGAATTTGCATAAATACCTGTTTATTGAATTTAACTGAATCAGAATCAAGCACTTATCTCAGTTACACTTTTAAATAACTTTTAGAAAGGTAAATTATTTTAAGGTTGAATTTTTCAGGTGGATAAGTAGATCATGTTGCTAATAAGAATTACTATAAACTGCCTGATTTCTTCAAAATATGCAGAAATGATAAGAGAAATTAAAAAGATTAAATGAGCACATTAGCAGTAACAAGAGACTTCAATTTACAAACTAATTGGGGCAGAGGAAAAAAAATAAAATCTTAAAAGGAACAGTTTGTAGACTGATTTCTTACTAACAAGGGATCCTAAATGAAGCTATAGCATGGAAAGGCCACACGATCACACCCATCTCAATACCGCGGGGTAACCCATGGACCCCTACACTGCACTGGTTGTGAGCAAAGGGCCAGATCATATGGAGTGGTTCACAAGTTGTTGTAGTTGTGCTTATGATTAAGAGATCTAATGCAAGAAACAGTATGTTTTGCTGGCTCAAGACTCAACAAGACTTCTGGAAATCTGTTTAGACCTCCTTATTTTTAGGATTCAGAGCTGTAACAGCAACAACTGAAGAGAAGGCCATCAGCAAGGCTACCATTCCTCTTGCTGGTCCCAACCACCAGTGAAACACGAGGAACCACCATGACCACCTCCACATACACTATTTCCTCTTCTGCATTTTTGATGTTATAGCAATGCTAGCACCTGCTTTGCAGACACCTCTACACAAACATATAAAATTACCAGATTTAATAAACCTTCAGGAACAATTAAGAAGCATAGTTAGGAAATGCCCTGTGTCTCACATGCTGCAACTACAGGAATATATCATCCGTAGTGTGATCACAACAGATGGATCTTACTCTAGCTTTCCACAATCAGGGACTGATGTTTCGCACTATGACCTTGTGTACTGGAAATTAATAACAATAATCTGGAAAGTAAATATAAATAATTAGGTAATAGCCTATTTGTTGATTAACTTACTGATAGCTCGATTGTTAAGTATAATTCCTTACATTTGTACTAAAAAAAAGCATTGCCACTCACATACAATATATTCACTGCATCCCTCAGCCAAATCACCTGTAATACAGGATTATAATCTGAAACCTTAAAATTCTACCAGACCACTCTTTTATAATATGCAAAAAATAAAGATAAAAAAAAAGAAAAGAAGCAGAGGAAAGAGAAATAGAGAAGAAGACAGGGTGGAGGACCAAGGGCATTGACTTAGTCAAATTCTTATTCACACTGTCCACCAAGATAGAAATGTTACACCAGAAAAGCACCTGCTTTGCCCACCTCACAAATATCATATGACTAGGAAAAAAGAAAATTTGGGAAGTGGAAGTCTGTTTTGAAAGTATATACTCAGTTATTCTTCTTTTGCTAAACTGGGTCTACCCCTATAAAGTATTTCTTCTGAAATTAGCTAAAACTTCAGTCCTTTTTAACTGCAGAATTTTATATTCTTTTCTCTGTGCTTCAGTTTTGTAAGCTTCTAAAACCCTTAAAGGAAAAGGTTATAGATCATCATGAAATCGAAGTCAGAATGTTTTTATATTTCCATCTGCTTCTACTACACTCCTCTTTTATTGAAAATCATTTTCATCGCATCTTCTTTAATTTTACTGTCTATTTACTTTCCCAAAACAAACTGGAGAGAGAAAAAAAAAAAAGATTCCACAAAAATCTTATGTAGGAAAAGTGCCTGAAGCACCAAAAAGCCACACTTGAGAACTCAGATGAAGGATAAGTGTGCATTTAGGTCGCTGAAACTGCAGCTAGGGAGATGAGGCAACAGCTCTAGTTTCCTTTCTGACCTTGGGCAAATCATTCACTTGTCTGAATACTTCAGTTCCTCTCATTCATACAAAAAAAAAAAGGATGATGATGTTCCATTAAATACAACCTCTTCTACATCTGACTTTTTAATGTCAAAGAATTTTCTACCTAAAATGACTGACTCTTGGTATAAGTTTGTACAGCATCCAGCACAGTGCAGGCTCATCCTCAGCCTAGGTCTGTAGTTGTTGCTGCCCTACAACAACAGTTCTTAAGAACTGAAGGAACAAAAGGTTTGTGGTGCCTCAAAATAATGTATATGGAAAGAAGTGCTCAAGAACACAAAGATAATCTTTAATGAAAATATGAAAGCACGCATCATGCACGTGCAGACACATGCACAACACACAAAGGTGTAAAACAGTCTGCTCAGAAATTCAAGCAAAGTGGATATGAAGTTTTAACTGTCATTAAGGAACTATCAGTAAACCTTTAGGGAGCCAAAACAAGTCAGGTATAAGCCAATGAGCAACAACAGCTAAAAAAAAAAAAATCAACGAAAATTCTACATCTACATTAAAACCCCTTTGGCTCCAGAGAATATATGCTAAAAGCACAAATCCTAGCACAAATCCTTCATTAAGAATATAGACACAGATTTTTAAATGTGTGTGACAGTTTAACTTGGCTCCGGCCAAACCAGACACAGCTACTTGCAGCCCCCCTATTCTCACCTCCCCCACACAGGGAATCGGGGAGAGAATTGGAGGGGTAAAGGTGAGGAGACTTGTACGTGAAAATAAGAACAATTTAATCATTAGAGTAAAATAAAATTAAAACAATAAGAATAATAAGAGTAATAATGATAACATATATAAAATTTACATGAGTGATGCACAGTACAGTTGCTCACCACCGGCTGATAACGATCCCGGAGGAGCGAAAAGGAACCCTGAACCTAAAATCACAATCCTAGAAAAGCAAGCCTGAGCAATTCCTGAGATGATCCTCCCCCCCTTTCCAGTCAGCCCCAGTTAATATACTAAACATGACGTAATATGATATGGAATATCTTATTGGTATATCCAGCTGTCAATTCTGGGTTTTGCTAGCTACACTTTTCTTCTCCCCCCACTTCCAGTCCTCTGCTCTTGCAAACTGCCCAAGCACAGTGTCCTTGTAGTTATCAACATTTCTTCTCATAACAATCCTCACTGAAACCAAAACACAGTGCTTCCTAGCTACGAAGAAGAAAATTAACCCTCTCCTAGCAAAAACCAGGGCAATGCAAAAGAGAACTTTCAAGATATGTTGTACATTTTCCCTCTTTAAAGGAATTTTAGCAGAAGAACCCTTATTTTTTCATATTGACAAATCTGAACTGCCACACTTTTTCACAAAGGATGTATAGAAACAGAGATGGTGTAACACGGGGAAAACAAGTTATTCACTGAATTCTGTAGCCTAGTGATTTAGTAGAGAAGTAAGGGTGATATTCTTTAAGAAGAAATAGAGAAGCAAACTCTGTGAGGCATAAAGAAGTTCTAAAGGGAGTAGAAAAGGAAAATGCTACGAAGGATACGTGACCTCCTATGACATATGTAAAAAATGACCCAGGAACGTGGACTAAGAAAGACCAAGGCAGTAAGGGACTTAAGACAAAATATCTTTTTTTTTTTTTCAGCAAGACCATAAAAATGTATGATTAAAAAAAAAAATCAAATTGCCTGCAATGTGAAAAAGCCGTAAACATTATGAATTTTTAAAATATATTTGAAGGCTAAAAATCCTGCATGAGAACAGAGAGAGGAGAATGGTTAATTAAAGCTAACAAGCAAATGCAGTCTCTCTAGGCTATGTCCTCAGCTTCGTTTCATACACCCTACGTTCCTATATCTAGCAGCAGGCAGGTTGGTTGGCATCATCAAGTTGAAGTGTTCTTTATACTGGGAACACAGAGTGCATTTATATCAGACTTCAATGTTTACACACTGCAGTCTGCCATTACAAATCAGCTGAAAAACACCATTCAGTTATGCTACACACATACCAGCATTCCCTCTAATCTCTGCGACGCATACAGTAGCTCTCCATGAGTTACTGAAGTTTAATTTACTGTTTGTTGCCAAACACCAATCATCTAGTTTAAAAAAAAAAATTCCCAGTTAATTTTGCTACAAACTAATTATTTGGTACCTAGTGAAGGTGGAAACAGCCAGTGTGAGTAAGCTTGCAGAAATATCTTCCAACACAGTGAGAAAATTTTCATTCACTCATACTTTTTCAAAAACTCATTCAAAAAAAATTGAGATTCTTTCCCCTAAAAGGGAAATGCTTACCGTACACCAATTTTGGAATAGCAATAATAAAAAAATTAAATATCCTAGCTCTATTGTTTCCTTATTTTTCTAAAAGGAAAAAATTCAATTACATAGTATGTCACACTATCCAGCTAGCATGAACATCATAAATATCCTGGTAATATTTATATAAATTCATCATTTTAATGTCCCAAGTGTCTGAATTTTGGAGACTGAGTACTTGAGCTTCTGAATTTGAACCTAAGATCAAATTATTCAATTAGGAAAAAAGGAACTGTAATTGTTGCTTCTGACAGTCACTCTGGATTTAGTTCCCTGCATTCACCAGGCCACAAATGACCATCTAAAATTGCCTAAGTTTGATATAATAAAAAAGAAATTAAAAAAAAAAAAAAATCTTTCTTTTCTGGTTCTATTAGGTGATCTCAATTTTGCAGGATGTAACAGTGAAGTTTAAACATTAAGTTCCCAGAAGCTCAATTTTCTTTTAGAAGGTGGGGGGAAAAAAAAAGAGGAGGAAAGTGGTTTTCACTTGAAAAAGAAATAACCAAATGACAGCACCATGTACAGATGTGTGCTACAAAATGTAATTTTTTTTGTGACTTGACTACAGGAAGAAGGGAGGTCAAAGATGCTAATAAGGAAAAAGAGGATCTATCTTAGACCATTTAAATAATAACGCACAATTGCTTCGTGTGGTATATTTCCTACTGTCTCATTCAAAAGACTTTGAAGTAATGAGATTTTCACAGTTACCTTTTGAAGAATATTCAGAAAACCAATGGCTGAACCCAGACCTGAGTGAAAGTCCTGCTAAGTGTCATACGCTCCCTGAAATAAGAGAGAACTGGGAAATCCAAGACTTTACAGAATTAGCCATTTACATCACATTCCCAATTAAAAGGGAAGAAAGCCCAAAAGAGTGACACAGGGGGAGAATGTAAAACTAATAAAACTAATTAGTGCTGATTTCCATTTTTCTCTGGAGATGTAGGTGTGCCATGAAAGCAAGCTACCTGAAGTACTACATACAAAGAAAACAGATTTTGGATGGCTGGGGAAGAGTTGTACAAGATTAGAGGAAAAAGGCAAAGAAAAGGTCATGCTTCAACACATCCATGTTTAATAAATGTTTGGAGAAGCCAAGGTTGATAACAACGGCCTGACCAGTCCGAGGCCAGCAGAATCAAGAACGCAGTGTGGGAAGTCTAGCACACCAGTAAGAATTCCAGGCTGTCTTCTGGCACAATTCATTGCTGTGCTGAGAAGCTTTAATCCAGGCTGAATTCAAGAGGAAATAGAATCTCTTGGTAGCTTACAGCACAGATAACTCAAAGTCTTTCATTTGCTGAAAAATTAGGAGGAAATCTAGCACATTTGTAATTTTTCTATGTAACTGGAGTATTCCAATATGACCTAAAAAAATTGTCTCTGACCCAGGGAAGGTCTTGACATTGGCTTCGTAATTACTCATGTATGTAGTTCAGTGTATTTAGCATTTTCTATTCAAGGTCCAGTTTTTCCTTGCAAATAAATCTCTCCCGGTGTAACAACTAAAATTTTCCAAATGGGACATTTCATTTTGGGTATTTTTTGTTTTGGGGGATTTTTGGTTTCTTTTTTTTGTTTGGTTGGTTTTTTGTTTTGTTTTTTGTGGGTTTTTTTGTCTTGAGTAAAGCAGCTGAGCCGTTTCTTTGGAATGAGCTCTGGTCAAAATATGCTTTGTGCATGTTAACATTGGGGACAGTCTTATCTAGTACTTTCATACTCAGAACCAGGGACATGAATTTTTAGCAGAGGGACAAATCACACAGAAGGAAAATCCTGTTCCCATCATATTAAACTATTCAAATCCAGCCATATTTTCAGTCTCTGAAAATATTTGCTTAGTTAGAAACCCATTAGAATTTCATAGCTAATTTCTCAGCTCTGTGCCTTATAACCTCACAGCTCCTTCAATCTGAGTGGACTTTGCATGTGTCTGATCCACAAAGTATCTTGACCACTCCTGAGCAAACCCTGAGTTATATCAACATAGTAAGACGTCAGTGTTCCTTTGAGAAGACAAATACTCCAGCATCACACAGATGGATGGAAAGCAGTTTGCCTCTTCTCTACAAGAAGTGTTTCTACTCTGTCTAGGGGAAGAAACATCAAAGCCAATCTGGACTGGGATAGACAGGAGCGCAATTATGCATATGTATGTCTTATATGTATATATAATAAAATACATAATACATATACATACTTTACGCACACACATATATAGATACATAAGTACCTTTGAGAATTCCATTGCAAAAAACTATGTCAAAAGAAATTATTAAGGTTGTAAAAATCAAGTACTCAAAAAATAAAAATGGCAAAGTGAGAATTGCACATAGAAGCTTAGTTTGCCTCCCTTAGACATGCAGTTTCTGATACGACTTCTATGTACATGATCGTATTAAATTTTAAAGACAAGAGTTGCACCTCATTCAGAAGATAAGGTCATGAATTCAAGCATAGACACCTGGGGTTTGATTTGCAGACAAGCTGAACACTCACATCTGTAACTGAGATCAACAGAAAATGCAGTTTGAATATATAACACGCTACAGAAGACACACTACTTCACAAAACTAGATCCTAGTCATTTCAAACTGGATTTCCAACAGTAGCAATCACTTTTAATCTATTCTTTAGTTCATATTCACACAGGGGCCAACACTGCCTCACCTTGCAGGGGTGCCATGCTAATTAATTCACAAACAATTAAAAATCACACAACACTGTGTGATTAAAAAGACACAACACTGACAATTAAAAAGACACAACACTGACAGCACCATGCAAAAGCACTAGGAGACTATTTTTTTTCTTCTTTGTTGATGCAAGTTTTCAGTAGCACTTGGTAAATAACTGAAGAACAATGACTAGAAGAAATACTGACCCGCTACTTCTTCAGTAGGAACACCTTATGCTGAACAAAGCAAAGGTCATCTGGAACTAGGGAAGGGGTGACTCAAAGTTTCATAGGTGGCTGAGATCCTGGGACTTTTAAGTGCTTGACTTGCTTGACTTTGTACTCAGAGTTTTTTGTTTTGGTTTGTTTTTTAATATTAGTATAGGTTTAGGCAAGGTCAGTTGTATATAAATTAGACTAGTTTAACGTTCCTGAATGGAATTCAGACTAGAATGTAGAAAAACTTCTACAACACAGATGAAATTTAAAGCGTTCCTTGTTGTAATTAAAGGTATGCTAAATTGATATAGAAGCAAATCTGTCTGGAGGGAACATAATGACTGTCCTTGCAATGAGTCATTCCAGGCAGAAAAATGCTCAAACCCATAATGTTAAAGTCACCTGCTCACATAGGCAAAAAAAACCCATATAAAAGCCAACAACAAATGATATATGTATTTACCAATTCTTTTTTTCTTGGTTATCTCTCTTCTATCAGCAAACAGAGGCCTAAATATCATTATCACTCAGAAAAAATCAGAACTGTTACCACTCCTTCTGGAAATGAAGAGTAAAAAATACAGAATCTGCCTTTCAGGATAAAAAAATCTGTAGAAAAGGTGTGATGTTCCCTTGGTGGGTAACGTTTGTCTGAGCATCTCCCACCAGCCACAAAGAAATTCTGTAGAGTACGTCCAGCTGAAGAATACACAGCAGCTGCCATACAAAGCACAGAATCCAAATGCATTTAGACATCTCCCAGGGTTTGCAGATAGATATATGAGCACTGAATTTCTCGAAGACAGAATTCCAGCTCTCCCTACATCCCATTTGAGGTACCAAAATCATCTTTCTGGGGCTGTCTGGGTTAGCAGTTTGTTCATGATAAAACAGACTAATGATAAACCAGACACAGATGAATTTTCCCTGTCCCTCTAGGTACCAACGGGAGGGATGAAATCCCTGTGTTTGTAGTAGGAGGCACCTGCCCCTTCCCAGGTTCTCAGACAGACCTTTGACCACACTTCTCTTCACTACCTGCCTGAAGCAGTTTCTGTGACATAGGATCCCAGGACCCCTGGGATATAGGTCTCTAAATCATATCCCCTTGGCTGATAATTGCTGCTGCAGCCTGCCAGACCTGACGCCAACAGTTTTTCTTGTGGAAGACGAGAGGCACTACTAAAAGGCCATGATGCAGAAAACAAGTTCTCCAAAACAAAGTATGATTTATTGTGTCAAAAGGTATATACAGCACTCAGACAAATGGACTTAAAACAGCAGAGACCAAGGCATATACTGTTACTGTTTGGCATCACCTTCAGCCCCCAGGTAGATGTGATTTAACCTTGATGTTCACTGCTCTCTCAGGTACCTCGTTACGGCTGCCCCAGCCCTCGGCTCTCCATCAACCTCTAGCAGCCTGTGGCTGCTGCCTGTTCCTCTCTCCACCAGGTTACAAAAGCCTGGTCTTCTACCAGATCAGTGTCTTCTGATGTCCTCCTGCTCTTTCTTAACAAGGCAGCCCTGCTGCTCCTGTTAGCACTCTGCAGCTGCCACACACAGATAGAAAAACGACCACTCTGTTCAAGTTATTTCTGGACTGCCCCTTTTTAGCCCCGTATTTTACATTCTTTTCCTGTTTTTTGCCCAGAGAAGTTGTGGATGCCCCCTCCCTGGAAGTGTTCAAGGTCAGGTTGGATGAGGCTTTGAGCAACCTGGTCTAGTGGAAGGGTCCCTGCTTATGGCAGGGGGGTTGGGACTGGATGAGCTTTAAGGTCCCTTCCAACCCAAACCATCCTATGATTCTACAATGAACATCATTACCCATCCTAAACTCTCTTTTTCTCCCTCTCCATCCAGATACAGAATTCCTCTCAGAAACTAGATTAAAATGTATCTTTTAAGAGAAGACATCAATCTCATCCTTCCCCTGTGGTGTTCACCCTACTGTAACTTCCCACAGGACCGCTATGAAAGTGCCATTCTCTCTAGTGCACAAACCTGTGACTGTATTGTAAATATTCAACAGCGAGGTGAAAAAGGAAAACAACAAAAACCCAAGACACACAGCAGCATTCAAGAGCTGTCAGTCATGAAACAACACGCCTAAAGATCACCAAAGGGATTACTTTAGTAATTTTGAACAGCACCTTGTCTACACTTTGATTCTCAGATTCAGCATTTAGCGATATTTTCTCCTACATTAGCCAAGTCTTCTCTTCCAAAGTAATTTTCACTTTCTCACCACGCAGGGGAGTGGAGTTAACATAGACTAAATGAAATATCATGGCATTTTTCTGTCTTTCTCAAATGTTGGAGGTGTCAAAGTCCAGAGAACGAGCTGTAAACCGCAGATAGCATAGTAGGTGGGAAAAAGTGTGGAGGAGGGAGTGACTGTATGAACCCTCCATCGCTCATTGAACAGGACAGTACATTTAGATGAAATTAATTTTCAGTGTTGAAATTATGTTGCAGTAGTGATGACCGGAAGAAAATATTAATAGCAATAAAATGAAATTTTAAAGAAACCAACACTACATCAGAAGACAGCAGGCTGCCACTATTTATGTTAATTTCTCCAGGTTTCATCCCCATCTGCATTATTGTTGACACCTCCCATAACCAAGCAAATAAGTCTCAAAGAGCCAAGGAGTGAAAGGAAATGATTGCAGCTGCCATTAGCCTCCTATAGATTGTAGTGAGCAAATGTACCAACTCATTACGACCTTGATCTAACAACCCCAGTAGCTGGTTCAGAGAGTACACATTTTAAAATGTTATTTCACAGAGAATTTTTATAGGAAATTACATTTCTCTTAACAGTTTTCAATTATAACAAGCAAAGAACTATAGAAGAGGTGAGTGGAAAAATAAAAATGAGAACACAGAAGGAAATCGGAGGCAAGTGAATCAAAAGCAACAAGCAAACCTCTTTCAATAGCCAGGTGGGCTTTCAAAACTATTTAACAGGTAACAGTTAGCAGGGAACACTTACTTGGGTCCCCTCAGTATTATGTTAGGAAGTATCCTTTCCAATTTCATCACCATGGAATGTGACTCTCCAAGCATACTCTGATGCAGGTAAATAACTTTAAACAAATTACAGCAAAGTTCTGTCAGCTTGTAATCCAGTCTGTCTGACGGAGCTTCTCATGGGGGCTCCTTCCACTGGGAAGGAGGACACCCTGCATCATAACCTCATTTATTCAAAGCAATGAAGACCAGATTTGGGCAATTGAAGTCAATTGAAAAATTCCCACTGACTTCAATGGATGTCGAATCCCACACTAAGTTCTCAGCAGCAGTTTGCCTTGGCTTGAATTCAGCTGTTGCTCCCTCTCCTTCAGGTGCAGTTGCCATTTGGTCAAATTAACTGTTGTCAGATTCAGGAGATAGATGGGATTTTGGATCTGGCTGTGTAGCTGCCCCTGTTACATTTTCATTTTATACACCTGTCACTCCTTCTTTAATTTGAAAATTACTTTGTTATACTTAAATTGCTTTCAAAGGCAGTCTGTCCAGGCCAGCAGATGCACTAATGAGGGTTCTTTATCTTTAAAATGTGCAAAGGCTAATTTTCCTGTTTCATTTCATTTTAGTCCTTTATTTTTCAGTTCACGCTTAATACCAGAATGAAGGGACAGAAACATAAGATTCTTTGTTGTAATCTTTAATGGATTAGTGGTATTGATCAAAGAGCTTTGGGTGCTGATGTGAATTTGTCACTTAATCTTATAGCCATGTTTATCTATTTACCAAGAAATCAGAGTGTCAGGCTAGCAGTGGTATGAGGCCAAGGGCTAGTACATCTGCTTCTGTAGCTGGATACACTCAGTAAGGAAAGGAAATAAATGGTCAAATGATATATCATTGTGTATTAGGGTGGGGATTGCTGTTTCTTTTTCTAACCCAGAATTTCCCCTAACTTCATCTAAAAGGAGAGGTTTCATCAAGGATGGAGCAATGCAAGACAACATTCTGTATTAAATTAGGTAGTAACCTGTGCAGCGCATGTTAATGGGAAGAAAAGCTGCATCGCTGGGATTTCTTTCTTTTTTAATTAGGTACAATCAGTTTGACAAAAGGACACTGAGTGGTCTTGATTTTCATTTCAGAGATGTGTGATCATACTTACAATATATTTGTTAGACAATTTTTAAAAATGACATATTAGATTATTAAATTAACTCTTCACAGATATCATATTGGTAAATTAAATCTGAAGTGACCTTGAAGAAATAAAAGTTTCAATTTTTTAAAAAAAAGAATAAGTATTTGAAGTAAAAATAAGATTCCCTTGAAATTCATAATGTGTTTACTATGTGTTCAAAACTTGAGCTCTTCTCACTCCCTTTACGGAGAGAGGATTCTAGGATCTTGACTTCATTCACAGGAGGAAAAGACAACAGGGAAAAAAAATATGCCACTTGAAATACCATGTAAAATCACTGTGACCACAACCTGGCAGTGGTTCAGTAAGAGTAGGGGGGAAAAAGGGAGCTAAGATAGGGTTACTGTTTCAGTGTTGTGTGAGAAGGTAGCGAACAGGGGTTCTCAACATATTTGGTCCAGAGGTTTCCTTTGGACCAAAACTGGTCCATTAAATATTTAATGTGGCCTTTTCCCTGCCATCAGAAAACCTCTGTCTCCTCTCGATGACTTCTTCTCCACATGAAATGGCCCGTGAAGTAGGGTGCTAGCCCTGCTCAGGCATGGGGAAAGGATGTTTGACTGGCAAAGGGATCAGAAAAGCAAAGGGGGTCACAAGACATGTTTGGACATTGCGTGAGGTGGAAGAGGACTTGTTCCAGCACTGGTGGGGCTGAAGAGGAGGTGGTGAAAGCTATCCCAGAAGGCTGGGGCGGGGAAATGGGCCAGCATGGCTGTCAGCTGCACAGAGGCAAAGGGCAAAGAGAACTTACTTTGGTGCCAAGGAAAGAAGATCCATGATGAAAATGGAGAAGGGAAAACAGAGAAACTTTGTTTATGCGACAGGTGTTGAAAAGGTCCAACATTTCTACCCGTGTGGCAGAGACGGTGCAGTAAAAGCACCACAGGACAAAACCAGTGCTGCAAACTAAACTCAATAGTCAAATGAGCCAGAAAGGAACCAACCCACCAGTGAAAGCACAGACTTCTAATTCAACAAGGCAAACAGCTATCTTCCATGAAGTATATTTTAGAAGGATGCAAGCTGAATTCAGAGGTAGCACTGGCTTTCCATTATGAAGACTTTCATATAATATTTGCTCCTGGAAACCCAAGTTCAAAGCATTTTGGAGAAGGTATTTGCATATAACCACCTCTGATCTCTTTGCTCTTTCTTGCTGCCTGGTTCCTAGATCCTACCACCAAACTCCAGTCTCAGCCTGCATTTTCTGTCAGTCCTGTTCCTTCATCTGAATCTGATGCCACTACTTATTCACAGCATCTTTCAGCTAAACTGATCTTTGCTCAAGAGATGGCACTTTTCCTACAGACTCAGGAGGCTACAGAGACTTTTAGCACTCACACGGCTTAAATATGTCAGCTGGGACTGATTCTGTTTCCATACGCTTGAAATTTTTCTACTGTAGGTATGATGGTTACTCAAGCATAGCCGCTTTTTTTTCCTACTGAGAACAATTGCAGGTATTTTCAAAGCTGTGCATGATAACCACAAAAGCCTGGCAGCACTGACTGGAGAGATTTTCTGAAGCGCTGCTACAGACCATTCTCATCAGTAACTTTGTAAGAAGCACATTAACCCAGGTCTACAGGAGCTACGTTCAGCTGCATCAAAAATATCCCATTAAAACAGACCTTCAGTTGCTTTAGGACAACTGAACTCAGATGTACCCTATTCTCACTTTGGGTTAGGAAAAATGCACTTAGTGGACTGTAAACATCTTTTTACGTCTCTGGTAGTATGAAGCAATGAGGCTTCTGCAACTTATGTTTCTGACTATCAGTGTAGTCTTCCACACAGAAATACCTTTATTTGCTCTGTTGAAGATAAATTTCCACAAAACTCCTGCTAATTGCAATGAAACAGCTCAGAAAAGTTTCCTAACGGCACATAATTCACCATTTTTTCCTCCACATGCTCCAGGCTGGGCTTTGTCTCAAGCACATGTAGAATCAGAAGACAAAGCAAGGAGTCTATAAAGGACATTATCACTGGAAAGAGACACTAGGATTTATAACCTGTTCTCTCTGGGCCAATGCTTTAATGCAAGTAAAGGCCTAAAGCTATAAACATTCTGCCAACAGTACAAAAAGAATGACATCCACTAGAAGTTAACCATTTGTGTTTGATAAAATCATAATCATCGCTCATACTTTTTAACAGAATAATTCCAAAAACCATGGAGAAAAAAAAACCTCCTGCCATACGAGCAACTTTTCCCCTGGTTTGTACAATGGAAGTAACAGGAAAAGGAGCAAGGACAAGGTGGAGATCAGAAGAGTCAGCAGAACAAAACTGACCCAACTTGTTCTGACAGAAACAAGAAAAAAACATGAAATGTTCCTGAAAAATGGAAAGCCACACGTGCCATCACATGCAAACGCCACATGGCTGGTGCTCCCACATACACTGCCCTCAATGCTTTACCGTTTTTTCTTGTGCAGAGGAGATTCAGGCCTGGTAACCTACAGAGCTGTCCCACTTCTGCATAAGCAGCAGAAGCTGTTTATAAGAAATGTAAACCCTTAAAAAAAGATGCCAAGGAAACTTTAGAAATGGAGCTGTTGTCAGCAGAGATTAAATTGTATACCAACAGCACAACATTTATGCACTGCTACTTAAACTGTGACAAATGGTTGCAAAGATGATAGTTTCAGGACCTTTAATCTAAATAAATGGTGCTTTTAGCCCACCTCTGACTGGAATTCATTTTGGAAATAAAGAAGCATTTCCTACTCGGTTGTGTACAGAACTACACCACCAATGACTAAAAGGGCAGGAGTTGCAGCTTTCACAGCTCTCAACAGTACTGCGCTGTCCTGTGAGAACTGGAACAGGCTGTCTTTATATATTTATTCCTTTCTGAGTCCCAAGCAATGCCTGCAATGTAAATTAAGATTTTACCTACCTGTCAACCTTAAAAAAATTGTTTTCACGGAGGTGTTTTTCTCCTCTTTCATTTTTCTTGTTATAACAACATGCATTATGAAAGCTCACATAAGGCAGCAGAGATTACATTAAAATGTAATTTTTAAAATTACAAGTATCTCAAATGGCATGTTATTCAAAAATCATTTCCATCATTATCAGTTTAAATGTAATATTAACTACTGAAGATAACTGATGGTATAGGTAGTTTATCCTACTTACACTAAACCTATTCCTGAATTCTCCTCAGAGACTCTCAGCTGAAGGAATTAAAAGCACTACACTTTAAAAACAAGTATTTACAAAGTGATTTTTTAGTGTTTATACTCTTGTAATACAATATTTATAAAACATTATAATTGCAAACATTCCAACGTGTTCTTCAGGTGACAGTACAAGAGAAAAACTCACTCTTTTATTCCCCACTCTCCCCACTCTGTCCACCTCCTTGGTCTCAATCAGTGGCTTGACTGTACCCCTGACTGTACAGAGATGTCTGAACTGTAAAAAAAATGAAAAACAAACCAAAAAAGCACACCACACCAAAAGCTTGCCAGAAACAGGGAAAGATGTTAGGCGAAAAGCATTTCTTCAAAAAAGAAACAACTTGACACGAGTTGTTACAAAAATATGAACTTGGCATTCAATGAGGTGACCAGCTTCTGATGATTGCATGAAATTTCTGCAGCAGTTCCCTTGCACAACTGCAAGATCTGCAGCTGGGGGAGACCTGAGATGGTAAACTGGGTGATGTGCTGAAAAAAATATCCCTTAAAGTTGCCACTTTAAAGCCTGGAGTTTACTCCAGCTTTTTTAAAGCTCCTCTATTTTTAAAAAGACAATAAAAACAATCTTCCCTGTTCACTTTCTGAGGGAAAATAAAATCTTTGCTCACAAGAAATTCTTCTGATGAAATACTTAACTTGGAGCAAGGTTAAAATAAAGTTAAAGCTGTTTTGAAGAGCAGGAAGGCAGTGCCATCTCGTGGAGCGTGTGCTGGGAGCCCGCACAGCCAGCCAGGGAGATGCTCTGGGATGAAGCACACTCCAGCCTCCGTCACCTTGGCTTCTCCGCCCCAGGAATGTCACCGCTGACAGACATCAGCTTGCTGTGCACACAGACACATGTTAAATGCAAGTCGCTCTATCTTTGGAAATGATAAGAAATTTTCCTAAGGAAATATATCTGACCAAGTGAGATAAAAGACCTTTAAAAATACATCTAATGCAGAGATCAGGATGAAATTCTGAGTTACATTGCCTGCAAGGCTACCTCAGTACTGGGAGATCTGCCTCTCAGCAGTCCACCAAAGAAACCAGTCCCAGCACAGAGGCAGTTTGGACAGGGAAAGCTGAGCTCTCTGCTTCCTGAGCTCTGACTCATGCTGCAGCTTTCCTCTTGACAGGGTTGCGAAGTGCATCATTGCTGTCTAACTGTTTGTATTGATAAATTGTGTTAAGAACGCAGGGCCTTTGAGCCTGCTACCTCTTTGTCAGGCTTGGTTAAACTAGCTGAAAGATTAAAAAGTTACTGAGTGGAGTGTCAGTCACACACACACACGAGCAGGATGCTTTGCACGCATTTGTTTGCCTGCAAATTCATGCAAAAAGCCAAACACATCTGTCACTGCTTCAGCACTAACACCTGCCACCAAAAAAACTGCATTACAACCATAGAGCACAGTTTTTGTGGCAGATGCAGATATACTGGGCTTTTGAGGGCACGAATATGCCCATTGAGTCACCCCTCTGTGCAACCCTGATCAACAGAGAAGCGCTGACAGGAGTCTGCAGCACGGCCCGCAGTTACTCCGTCATCCCTGCTGGGAATTGCTCAGCTATCACAAAGTATCGCCCTCTCATTTTTTTTTATCAGTGTCTGTTATTTCAACATATTAGAGCTGAGATATTCAAAGCTGCCCGAGGGTTTGGAGAATTAGATTCAAAATGTTCTAGGCAGTTCTGAAAATTCCTAAGAGAGTGATTTTACAATGCTATGAGTCTGATCCTTCAATCCCTCCTTGTGTAAGGAGCGCTTACTTAGAGAAATAGTTTAAGTAGTATTGTCTTAGAGCCAAATTTTGACATTTAGCTGCTGGCCATGCCAGTAGCACATTTTTTCTCGTCCTCTCCAATCTACAAGTAAACTCAGAGTGAGCAAAAGCTACCATTGTGCCTTTGGGCAAGGTGCACTCCTGGATGTGAACCAAGAGAAGAGCGCACATAATCCAGAGATGCTGTAATTGTGAGAGACACACTTGGTGCACGTCAGTGGAAAATAGATTCCTTGCATGCTGTGTTAAAAGTGGGGAAGATTTTCATTATTTTGCAGAAAAATATGTCTTGGTTTGTTTGCCTGCTATTGTGCTGTGGGTTTTTGGTTTTGGGAGGTTTTTTGTGAGCTATGGGCTTAAAATCCAGCGAAAGCTAATGGTCACAGAGACAAGAATGAAGTCACGCGTCGTACCACGACACACTCACCATTAATGAAAAGATGCAGCAGAGAGCAGGCTGCTGCAAGTCCAAAACCAACTACCTGCTGAAGATGCAGAAACCAGCTGGGAGCAGTTTCAAGGACCCAGCACAGATAAAACCTATGTGGATAAAAGACAGACTGACGACTGATGTCAGCCAGACCAATGACGAGAAGATAAAGCCAGCTTACCTCTAGTATGAAAGCCATGCCAAGGACCAACCAAATGAACACTTCAGGGGGGATCAGATGTGTTTGGCTTTTTGAATGAATTTTCAGGAAAACAAATACACACAAAGCATCCTGCTTATGTACATATGTCCGGCACTCCATTCAGTAACTTTTTAATCTTTCAGCCTGTTTAACCAAGCCCAACAAAGAGGTAGCAGGCTCAAAGGCCCCACATTCTTAGCACAGTTTATCAATACGAACAGTTAGACTGCAATGATGCACTTTGCAACCCCATCAAGAAAAAACCTGCAGCATGAATCAGAGCTCATTCGTAACCAAGTTCCAAAACAGGCACAAAACCATGGGAAACCAAGCTTCAGGAGTTCTGCATCTTGTACAACTAATGCTTACCCTAACACATTTCTCTCTATCACTAAATCTAGTGGCTGGTTTTCCTTCCCAAAGCACTTAAATTATTATATCTCAAGTGGTAAAAAGGAGATGGAGTGGAATGCTGATTTGATTTAAAAACAGGATGAGCAGTGGGATTTCATTTGGAAAGGAGCACAGAGGCAGACCCATCTTTTGAAAGAAACAGCCAGGAGAAAATGAAAAACAGGTCGTAGCTCACCCTGAAACCATAATGTCTGTAAAAAAGTCTGGCCTGAGTAAAGGATGGAAGTAAATATTCTCCATTCATGTCTAAAATAGTGCTTCCAGGTAATTTACTCTATACCCAGTGCACCAGAAAGGGTGTTCACACCCCACAAAGTAACCTTGAACAAGGTGTAAAAAACGCTGTGCATGAGAAGCTGGCATGAGTTCCTAAAATGCCCTAAGTGTCTGATTTGCTCCAGTGAAGGGTTATGAAATGAGGAAAAGCTGAGGTTTTTCCACCTCGCTCCCAGCTGGTAATTGCACTCATCATTCTTATTGTATATAGGAGACCATGGCACACTGTGTGAGGATATAAAGTGTTATGCAGGATAGAGATGAAGAACCTAGACAGTACTGTCAAAAGCTTGGCAGGGACTTCAACATCACAGAACTCAAACTAAAATTTATGGTGAGCTCTAATCTGTGTTACTCTTTATTCAATTCACTAAAGCTTGGAGAGTTCAGAAGCCCCACTAAAGCTTGGAGGGTTCAGAGGTTCGGAGGAGCTTTGCCCATGTCTGCTGTGGATTCAGTTCTCTAACACAGTCACTGGATTTCCGTAACTTTTCTTCTGTCCATTAACCTGTCCATTAAAGTGGACACTTTTTCTCAAAATACCCATGGATGAGCATCAGAGGATTTTTCTGCAACACATTTGGTAAGGTCGGCAATGCTGAGATTAGAAAAGGACACTGCACCAGTAAAAACAAAATCCTTATAAAGCCTTGGATGAAATCATGAGGTTAGTACATCTTCAATATACTTTGGTTTATGCACTATTCCAATCACTTCTCAATAACGATTTAAGCACATTTGGACTAATAATTTGCCACATATAACCAAAAGATACATTTCATAGAAACATTTCCAGGTCTTGCAGAAACTAAAACATGGATTCAAATAATGACGGTTTCAGTTCTGCAGATCAAAAGCCACCCCAGTTAGTGACACACAGTACCAAGCCATCTGGTGACTTGCAAGAATCTTGCTCTGGTTTACGAACAACAAATTAACCTTGATTAATAACATGTTTGGGAAGTGGTTGGACACAATTATTTCCCACAAAGGTAGTATTTTAATAAACCTCCTACACCCGAGTGTTATACACAGTTTCACTACATCTTAGCACTTGCAACTTTTTATTTGTAACTGGGAATTTGCTCCCTGTCAGCACCCAACTCCCCTCTCCTGAGCAGGTCGTGCTTTTCAGCTGCACACAGCTAAAGTGTGCTGGAGAAATCTACTTTGTCATTTGTGCCCATTTGAAACTGTGAATGTTGTCGACGCTACATCTGACTGTTGCAGCAGTACCCAGAGGGTCCAGTCTCGTCACCATCGCACCAAGTGTAGGTCCCTGCCTCCAAGGAGCTAATTCACAATGAATAATTTAGCTGACAAACTGAGTCTGCTTGAGCAATACCCATGAGCGGATTTCAATTTCTTCAGCTATAATCATTAGTCAGAATATGCTGGAATAAAGATGGGATGAAAGAGGTTGAGGGGAAGAAAGATGAGATAAAAACCAAAGGGGATCATACCTGTATTTCGGGATAGCACAGCATGACTTCAGGCTCCTAATTTCTATTCCTCATACCCAATGGATGAAATGAATTTGGGTAGAAGGGAGAGAAAAAGCCTTTCCAGACTATGAAAGTAGCTTAGATCAGAACTAAAGAACTAATATAAATTTCACCACTTGCCATTCCAAGTACAGGACTGTCTACTTTAATTATGTTTTTTTCTCTCACCAGAGTGCCTGTAAGGAGAGGTAGAAAATCCTACTTAGTCCCAAGTGCACCTGCAGAATTCTGCAGCAGAAATCACACAGTCCAGGCATCCAGGTTGGGATGCAAGTGCAAACACACAAGTTGGGAACAGCTCTCATGTACATCTGTCCTATGACAAAGTGCTCCTGCATCCTGGCTGAGGATGGCCATCAGATGAAGTGTACCACCTTTAAGTGCTCTTCATGCATAATGCTCCAGTTAAGAGATTTCGGGTGACTGAAAGAGGGAGAAATTACCCGTGACAGGAGATACTAGTGCACTACTGAACTGCTTCAGACTACAGGAAGAAACAGAGCAGGACCAACAGGTACTGCAACACCTACTGTTAATTACTGCACTTACTGAGTTAATACGTTTTCCAAACACATGGGGTTTGTCATACCCTGTGCAAGACTAACATACCTCTTGCTTCCTCTACAAAACACGAGCAGAGCTAAAATAAGAGACTAATTTTGGGCTTGTTCCATGCCCACCAGAGTGACTAGACACTGAATGCAACCAAGCTACTGCAGAATTACACTGATATACTTACACAACAATATTGCCCCAAACATAAAAATACTTAATATCTGATCTATCCTTTATCAGGTGACTCTACTGTGCAGGTTTATGGCCTTGAGGATGTATAGGCCACTTTTTTCTCAAGTCGAATATCTGACCTGCAATCTGAATGTCTCTAGGAAAGGAAAAGGAACTAAATTGTATTCTACCGTTAACTAGTAATTGCTTTTTTTTTTGTTCAAGTAAAATAAAAGCATTTCTTTGATTAAAAATGAGCATGTGGCACACAAGATATTGTAAAAGTGACTGAGAGCTGGTTCCCTGACTCATAATGATCATACTCAATTTTTAAGACTGAACAATGAAACATACAGTGTCTGCCTTCCCTTCAGTCCTTCAACACAGAACAGCAATTTTGAATTAAAAGAAAAGTCTCCCCACTCCCTTCCTTCCCTTCAGCAAGTTTGGCAGCTAGATTACTGCCACAGAAGCAAGCATGAGCATGTGTGAGCTCTGTGCTATACTAGCAGAATTTTTTGACAGGCTTCTTTATTTTTTCTAAATGTGGGAGGGGGATGGTTTTTTTATCTTTCTTATAAATGTGAGATTAACAGTGAATATCAGACACAGTGATCAGTCAGGACTAAAAACATCATTTACAAATTCACATTCTAAATGTCCCTTTTGGAAAGACGATGTTTTGGGTAAATAATTGCTCAGGATTGTCTAGGAGGAAGCTTATCAACCCAAGTACCTCCCAGGCAGGCAGCAGTTCAGTCTGCTAAGGACACAACTCTGTATGGAGCTGCTTCAAAGACAGAAAAGATAACTAGACGGATCTGCCTTGGAGGCAGGTCATCAACAAGGGGATGTCTCCTAGACAGGTACCTGTTCTTGTCTGCCTGGAAAGTGAGTTATGAGCCTTTGTACAGGACCTTTCAGACAAGCAACTTATTCAGGTCTGCCTAGAAGGCAGGTCAGCATGCAAATCTGCCTAACAGGCACAGAACTAGGCAAGTCTGCCTCCCCATACCTTCAAAGATCCCAAGACAAGTCAAGAATTTCATTTTAATGATTTCAGCAGAAAGCTATTATTTCCTGTAAGAAATCATTTCCAGCAGAGTCACTGGATATGTCAAACTGCAGTTTCTTTAACGACACATTCTTAATGCCAGGTACAAGAACAGAATTCTTCTTTACAAGGTTCTGGTAGTATTCTTAATATAAAAGGAAATGTTGTTTTATAAGATTTGGCAGCAGGTTACTACAGAGAGGAAAATGTCCAAAAGAACAGGCAAGTAAAACTGGAAAAAAAGAAAACTGACAGTAGAGACACTAAGACATTATACATACTCTACCTGTATAAACACAGACGTTGGCCTACTGTTTCCTCTCCCACCAACGTAAGGACAGCAGTGATTGCAGTGGAGGTTTAGATAGAATTGGTAAACACGGTAAAATGAATCTGAATATCATTCATTTCAGAAGGATTAAACATTTTAAAATGCTCTGATCAGCAAGGGTTTTAGCAAAGCCATAACTTCCATCACTTGACTAGACTGTTTTTTAATGAAGACGAAGAGCTGACTTTGCACCTAACAGTGGTATGGTTTCGGTGCAGTGTGAGTTCACACAGCTCTCCATCAGGTATGCTCAACTCAGGATTTCAAGTCTTCTTCATTACAATACTATCTGCTTTTTCACTTTTCCCGTGAAAGCTGAGATCTCACACAAGCTGGTAGTTCTGGACCAGTGTTTGAAACACCGTGATAGCCTGTGCTGGCCCAAAGGGCAGCAGAAGTCTTGGGCAGAGAGTGATCGGTGACACTCTGAAGTGAGAAAGAAAGAACTATCAAGTTAACCAACAGTTGTTTATTATGAAAAGGTTGTATCACTCTAAGAAGTATTCAGCAGCATCCACCATGAGGGAAGAGTACTGTTTCAGACACTGGGCCAGCAGTGGGTCATTCCAGCCTGCTGGGGACCCATAAGACAGACTGGAAGCTCTAGTTATTTTAAAAGAAAGAGAAGCAGCAAAGAAGAGATCTGCAAGGCTCCAAAATATGCTGTAAGATAGACAGTAAATTGGGCACATTTCAGGGGGAAAGCAGTGGCAGCTGTTGGTGTACAGCAAGTTGTTCAAAAGACAGAAAAGAAGTAAATACAAACCAGTGCTCCAGTTGCTGAATTTAACATAATGTTCAAAACAACTCACGTAAGCAACAAGTACGCTGTAAAATGCTGCGACAGTGAGTTCCCAACATACAATATCCCAGAACATTTCATACTGTTGATGGTCTCTCTGAGTATAATACCAAGCACAGCAAAGACACCTGTCTCTCAGGGCATATTCATAAAACACAAGGCAAACAGTACTTCTTTAAACTAAAACAAACCAGTTTGGTTTAGTTCAGAGCACCAGTAAGCTACTCTTTATACCTGCACAGTCTTTAAAGACTCAGGATATGAGACCCTGCACTTGCTTTATGCAGGACCACCTGGTCTGCCAACTGTCA
>NW_010324108.1:22506-30597 GCF_000700745.2 Antrostomus carolinensis
TGATATCCCCACAGGCACCTGAAGAAAGGTCAAACAATCTTTGTAGAGGGTTTTCTGTGTCTGAGCCTGATCTCTGGTGTGCAATCTGTAATATATGTAAAAGACTTAGCATATAACAGAATAAAGAAAAAAAAACCTATAGATATAAAACTACAAAAAATATAATTCATTCTTATACTTGCAGTATACGTGAGATTGTTACAGTCTGCACAGCCCCCTAATCTAAACAGCTTAGTCAAACTTATTTTACATGAACCTATCTACCTTAATAGAGCTAAAAATTCACACCAAAAGTGTAATACTGGCATCACTCCATGCTTGTTTGGCATTACAGAATACTCTTCTAAGCCTTCAGACTGTAAACCCTTTGTTTGCCACAATTAATCTATTCTTTATGAAACTGTATTATTCCAGTTCCAAAGAATCACTGAACAGACATATTCATCAACAGCTGTGGATTTAAGATTCTAAAACACTCCTTTCAATTAAAGGACATGTTTTCTAGAGAAAACTCTGGTTTAAGTAGATCATTGTTTGGGTTTTGTTTTAATTTTTTTTTTTTGACTTGTGAAATTTTCTGCCTTCCCTTGTAGGTTTAATCAGTAATTGACTAAAGGAACTTTTTAGAAAACTTTTCACATCCCTATCTAAAGAAAGATAAAAGCAGTGTATGTCTGAAACCCCTACTGCCTCAAATGTGAGTAAAAGGTCAGGGATGAGATGATTTTATTCTAAACTGCTTTTCCCATACTCTGCTACTGGGACCAAAGGAGATCCTAAAACACCTCAGAGATATCTAAGGGCTGATTTAATTTGTTCAGACTAAAATAGCCCCATAGAGGTCCTCTCCAGCTGAAGATCAGATGAACACTGTGTCTTGCCAGATGCTACAAACAGCCTACTCATCCACCTCTTCACTGGCATAGCCTGCTCATACCTGTTCAAATCTCTTTTAAATCTTTCAGGCTTTTTGCAGATGCTGAACTGGATTTAAGTAGGTCTCAGAAGTTTAGTTCTGAATCTTACACAACATTTTTGCGTAAGGGTGACCTTGTGTCATCCCCAAGGGTGCCTGGTAAACAGAAGGCATGTCACAAAACAGTTCTGGCATATCCTCAGCCCTTTTCCTACACTGGAGCAGAGGAGACAGGTACCAGGCAATGCCTGCACTGCATGACACGCGCCTGGGCACACAACTACGCTTTAGGAGCTTGCACATCTGCCAGGCTGCACTGGGAAAGGAGGCTTCAGTACATCTATTTCTCTACATGGCACTGAAAAGTTGGCTGTCTTCTTTACAACACACATTTGAAACTGAAATAGCTTGATGTTTTTATACACAAATACATACACATATATTCCACTTCAATTTCTCTTACAAAAATTGAGTATATAAAGGAATATGCCTTCATGCCTCCTTCTAACATTACTGTAAGATTTCCAACAGGACCTTAAAACTGGATTCCCCATTATGTCATTTTGGAACCCAAGGGATTGCTAACCAGTGAGGATTAACTCTTGTATTCTGCTTTTGTAATACTGAGCAATTATGAAGTAACCTTAAAATTTTGCCTACAGTTCAGCAATTGATTATCATTCTGATTATGCCATCAGCTACACTGGTGCAGAGACAGATGAACTTGACTGGTGACAATGAAGTCAGTTCTGACTTGAACCTGAGTGACTGAAATTGAATTTATCCTCTAATCTAATTTGAACTATGGAATCATGACCAACAGATGTCTTTGTTAACAGAAGTGTAAGTGTTCAATTGAAGCGCTAAGGAGAACAAAGTGAAGTATCTAAAAGATTGTCAGATTTTTAGTATCTTCATAGGAAGACACTCAAGAAGCTAAGAAGAGGGAAAGAAACCATACAAACAACCAGTTGCAGTTAGATTGCAGAAGCTCCAGTAATTATACAGTCAATTATATTTCTTTCATGGGGTTTTGGATACCTTTGTATTTGTCAGCTCCAAGCACTTGAAAGAAACTGTTGAAAATACATCCTTTAAAGTATCTACAAAATCTTGTGCAGTATAGTGCTCTTCATAAAAGGATATTTTAAAACTAGAAGTAAAAAAAAAAAAAAATGCTTTCTCTACAAGATCTAGCAATTATGGGGAGGGGAAGATGGAAAAAATCAAATGGCAATAAGCATTTTGAAGTGTTTGCAATATTTCTTCCACACAAGTGGACGATTCTATGTCTTATGTTCATATTACAACAGCCAAGTGCTTTTTTATAACTAAAATTCAGTTGCACTTCCACAATAGCATTCCACCTTTATTAAAAAAAAATAAATAAACACTGGTCTGTATGACAATACTATGCCTGTTTAACAATATATGTTCTACTCTTAGACTTCTCAGTGACCTAGAGAACTCCAGGGAAGCTAGGAAAGCTAGATTCTCCATGAGTGATCCAAGCTGGTAAGCCTGGATCATAAGACATTGCAAAACAGACCTAGTAAACTGTTAGTCCCTGCAAAAACATGGAAGTTGGGGTAGTAAAGACATTACACAGACTGACCATCACACTGACAGCATCTGAAAGGGGACAGAAAGAGCACAAGCTGTTGGTAGTTTGTCATAAGAAAAGTTTGAAGAGTCCATGACTCTGCTGGATGGTGCTTCAAGTCCCTTTTCTCTACAAAACCAAACACAGCACGTTTCAGCAGCGTATGTTTGAGGCACGGATTCACACGGACAGACAGTGGCAGGGCTCTCCCAGCCAGCCAGGCAGCTATGTACAGAGACATGAGCAACCACAGCTTGCATCAAAGGATTGCCTGGATTCTCACCAACACGCCGATTTCCATTGAACTGAAAAAGGATCTCAGCCCCCCAAACCATGCACCACAGCTGAGTGTTATAAACATCTTCCCAACCAACTCACTTTAGTTAGGGTGGATTTCATAAGCAATGAAATCAGACGGCAGGCGAGGAGAGCTCTGGCTGCATTCAGCTTTAATGAACAAAAAAGTCTCTGCACAAATACTGCTCGTAAAACATTTTGTTTCCGAGGGCAGGTACGCTGTCCTTATATCGTTTCAATTTGACAGAGAAAAGAATATGCCTTGTCATCATTCTGCTGAATGCAACCACCATCAAAAATTACTTCTGAGGCAGTTAATAACAACTTTGAGAGTATCAGCAGAATTGTGTAAAACACCACTTAGATTCGGCAAGTTTAAATGGTTTTGAAATAACAGGTGAATAATATATTCGGATTTGCCTCCGTGGGCAGCCAGAGCAGAGAAAATTACTGTAAGACAAATTTTTTGACAAAGACTCAAGATAAACAGCTCAGCTCCTTTTTGTCAAGAGTAACAGAGTGGGCGTATAAATAAAATGCAGTAGGCAGGATGTCTCTGGAGTTTAACAAGGCCTCTAGCACTCTGCCACACACAAAACTCATTAACACACCGGAGAATCACGGCACAGATCAATTCAGATGAAGAGCAGAGATTGTAAGTGAAGAGATTGCAAGTGAAGAGATAAGTGTCATGCTAAATCTGGCTGGGTAGAATATCAAGAAGGGACTTGTTAGATCCCACATTAATCAAGTACCTGCAGTCCAGGGCAGAGCTGGTCCTGCTCCTTCCCTACCTGGGAAATTGCACTGCGGTAGCAGACCGATGGTTCAAAATGTGAAGAGGATATTTATTAAAATCCAGAAGGTTCACCATGCCAGCTGGCATGACTTAAACACATGAAGCCTTAAATCCACCTCATGTTTAACTTCTCCTCATTTAACATGCTCTGCAAGTCCTCCTCCTCCCAAAAATTCTCTTGTACCTTTACATATTTTGGCTACTCCTCAACCTTCTCTCCTTAAAATCATTCTCTTACAGAACCTTTGTAGGGTAAAATGCCATCTGAAAGATTCTTTGATCAATGTGTATTTTATGGCAGTCACATTTATTAAGAACAGCAATAAAAATGACAACTCCATCACCCAGGTTTGTTGTGAAGGACAGAAGTAGTTGTCACAGCCAGCCAAAATCACAGACAGACACATAATGAGTAACATGGATTATTCTCAACTGTGTGGATGTTTCCAGCTACCAATGTCTTTTCTTTCTTTCTTTCTTTCCTTCTTTCTTTCTTTCTTTCTTTCTTCCTTTCTTTCATTATTTCTTTCCTTCTTTCTTTCCTTCTTTCTTTCTTTCTTTCTTTCTTCCTTTCTTTCATTATTTCTTTCCTTCTTTCTTTCCTTCTTTCTTTCTTTCTTTCTTTCTTCCTTTCTTTCATTATTTCTTTCCTTCTTTCTTTCCTTCTTTCTTTCTTTCTTTCTTTCTTCCTTTCTTTCTTTCTCTCTTTCTTTCTCTCTTTCTCTCTTTCTCTCTTTTTGTTACATCTCTCTGGACTCTCCCTTGAATCTGTCAAATATGACTGAAATATCTCATGGACCTATTTTATCAGGTAGCACTTCATAAGAAGTATCCTGGATATTACCGTGCAAAGAGGAGTGTCGCAGAGCTTGCACAGCTTGCATGCCTGGTGCCTCTTCACATGGGAGAACAGCTCACAACAATATCAAAATTCAGGGTTGGTCCATATTCCTCCCCTGTGAGGAAGGGAGCCTGGTAGCCACTTGAATTAAACAGGTGAATGGATGGCTGACCTGTGTTCTGAATACCTGGAAATCTGAAATCTGTACTACAGATCTGCGCTACTTTTGCCTGTGACACATGCAGACCTTCTCATACAGGTGTGCAATACTGTATAAGGAAACAAAAATATATGTATGTTTAATGACTTTGATGGTGAACACAAACAATCAAGAGTATAGTCCTCCAAAAACATGGCATGTGGCAACAGGAGCACCAGGATGTGAGGTAGAAAAACATGAACATCGTTATGCAAAAAAAAAGGTTTTTGCCTATAGGATTCTGCTGTGTTTCTGCTTTTGAATAAACAAGAGAATAGAACTGAAGTCTGTGTGAGCTGCAGGCACAGAAGGATGCCATAAATGTTCAAGTACTGTTTTTTTAAAGCATTTTTGTATCTAAATGTCTTTTTTTTTACAAGTGAAACAATTTTGGGTTATATCTTCTATTTAATGGCAATACATTTGGAAGGCTTCTTGGCTGTGACCACAGACAAGCCACTGGTTTAGATTTGTTTCTTTTGTTATCCTGTAATTAACTTGCTTTCTTCACAGGTATAGGTTTTTCAAATTCTTGTCTTCTAAATTCTTTCTTTTATGAACTTCCTATTAACACTGTCTTTCAAAAAATAAAGGCAAATTAAAGAAATACCAGCCACTGGACTGCAACTACATCAATTAGATATTTCATATTTCCAGTCTTTTGAATATTGTTGAATGCTTCCTTACAATGGACATCAGATATCTGTGTAGCACGAAGGCAAATTTCAGGCAAAACCTTATCAATACACATAAAATGCTGCCCACTATGCTGCTTTACATTCATGCAGCCCCATCCTTGCTCGTTATTAGCAGTTCAGCAAATTGTAATATAACAGCAATCCTGCATTACTGCACATTCCTGGAGGAATATACTCCCCCTAGCACCTGCATAAATGTTATCCCAATCAATAACCTAGTAATTAAAGTCACCAGCATTTTGGCCCTTTTACAAGTCTCCTTATCTGAAAAAAACCCCAACATTTCTTGCTCTACTTTTTCAAACTGCCTCAGAAAAAGAACAAGAATCATTCAGCCACCCCTTTGTCCTTAACCTCTGAATTAGCTATTGCTGTAACGTCAGTGAAAATCGTTTTGTTTTTCTCTGCAGACACAGCACCATTTTCTTCCTGTGTATAGAGCTTATCCCTTTTCTTTTAGTTTATCAATAAGCCATAAATTCTGATTTTGTTAATACCTGTAGTAGTTTTGTCTCCAGGTTCTGAAACTGCTCGGGACTTTTTGTTGAATGCTTTTGGTTTTGTTTTTGTTTTGTTTTACTTTCAGTGATAAAGAACCCAAAGAGACTGAAATTCTAAGGACAGGAAAACACTGGTAAGCAAATGACTGAGTCTGGTAAACAATCAATTATCTACACTGCTCAGCTACCAGAACGTATCAAGGGTGAAATTCTGCCTCCATTAAAGTCAACGGGAGTTTTGTCACTGACTTCCACTGAGCCAGAATTTCACTCTGGAAATATTGTACGTGACTAAATGGGAGAAACTCACATGGAAGACAGTGCAAGCTTACCTGGGAACTTCATTTCTCAGGAAACTAAAAGCAGCACTTCTAAGTATTGAAATTCAACTTTAGAACTTTCTAGATCATTTACTTTCTAAAAGGTTAAGCAGACAGAAGATGGAGCTTTTAACACTACAGAAGTATGATGCAGTTATATTCACATACTCTTGGGAGAACTATCACTTGCATGATTTTGAACACAGCTTTCCCCAGTACCTGATGATGAAGGGCCACATCCTGCTCTGCACCACACAGGATCTCCTTTGGATCAATGGTACAGCACACACCTGCCTATCCAGCCTTGTTTTTCTTTTCTTGTATTTTGCACAGGTTTGAGTTTATTGCATCGACATTTCGTTATGGAAATCTGAAACATCTCAAAAACATTGTCTGATGGGAGATCAAAAACCTCTTCTCCTCTCTCTTCCAAGTAATATAAATAAAAATCATATTAAAGAAGTTTTGCTCATTAATATGGCAAGGTATGGTAGAGTTGCAATTGGCTGACAAACAGAGGTGCTCGTCCATTTTTACCTACAAGTTCTGCCCAAAAGGAAGGTGCTACAAACTTAAATCAGCACTTTGTCATTCCAGCAGATGAACATAGTGCATAGATGTGGCCCTGCCTGTTGGTACAAGCTGTATTTTGAGAGGGCACGATTCCCGGCCAAGTATGTCAAAGCAGCTGTCTGTCCTAAGTGTGTGCACCCATGATTAAAGACATATGACTCTGCTAATCCAGCTCGGATTTGAGAAGAAGGATTAATATTTAGACAACATCATAACCACAAACAAGCTTCTGGGACCATAAAAAAAACAGTCAGTCAAGGATGCTTCATCAGGTAGAGATGATTCATTTGAGAAAACTTGCACCATGACCTTTCATGAGTTTCCGAGCGCAGGCAGGCTGTCAAATTTCAATGGAGAAAAGAGGTGTAATCAACTAGTGCTTGTGATGACCTTTTAATAAGTAAACGGTTGAGGGAGGCACGCATTCTGAACAGAGTAAGAGATGGGATTTGTATGTGTGTCAAGTGCTTGCTGGGGAAGGTGATGAAAATGAAATCCACCCTGTGCTTGTTCTATTAGCCCACTCCAACCAATATATATACACACACATATATATAGACACACATGCACACATATATATAGACACACACAGACAGATATATATACACACAGAGATATATATACATATACACACATATATACATAGACATATACACACAGAGATATATATACATATACACACAGAGATATATATACATATACACACAGAGATATATATACATATACACACAGAGATATATATACATATACACACAGAGATATATATACATATACACACAGAGATATATATACATATACACACAGAGATATATATACATATACACACAGAGATATATATACATATACACACAGAGATATATATACATATACACACAGAGATATATATACATATACACACAGAGATATATATACATATACACACAGAGATATATATACATATACACACAGAGATATATATACATATACACACAGAGATATATATACATATACACACAGAGATATATATACATATACACACAGAGATATATATACATATACACACAGAGATATATATACATATACACACAGAGATATATATACATATACACACAGAGATATATATACATATACACACAGAGATATATATACATATACACACAGAGATATATATACATATACGCAGGGGGGTGGGAACTGGATGAGCTTTAAGGTCCCTTCCAACCCAAACCATTCCATGATTCTGTGATATACACATACCTACACACACACATATATATAGACACACACAGACACATATATACATACAGATATATATACATATACACACACAGCTATATATAAACACACACATATATATATACATATA
>NW_010324109.1:0-2554 GCF_000700745.2 Antrostomus carolinensis
CCCATTCCCTGTCCCCCTGTGCTGCTGGTGGAGGAGGAGGTGGAAATTGGAGAGAAGTTCAGCCTGGGAAGCAGGGAGGAGTGGGGTGAGGTGTTTTAAGATTTGGTTTTATTTCTCATTATCCTCTGATCTGATTGGTAATAAATTAAAATTCATTTTTCCCCAAAGTCGAGCCCGTTTTGCCTGTGCCAGTAACTGGTGAACGATCTCTCTCTGTCCTTATCTCCACTACTTATGTAATTTATAAGCAGACAATAAAACTAAACAAAGTAGAAAAACATTACAAAAACATTGTAAAGATACCTTTGATGTTCCCATAGCAGCAGATGTGAAATACTTTGGCTTATATACAGCTACATTCACTTCTGAGGCCACATCTTTTGGCTTCTCATCAAATGTAACGTTATCTGGAATAAATCTTAAAGGCAAATAAAACAGGTTATTATTCAAATACACTGAGAAATCATAGTATAAACACTCTAAGCTTTTCATGAGTATGGTACATCAGCACAAAAGAATTTGATAAAAGAAAAAGATGATAAGCCTGAAAAGGAAGCAAAAGCAACGGACACCAGAAAAGTACTCCACACATGTAAGATTAACTGCCTGGCTTCTGCACAGCTATTCCACAGGTTTTCAATGGATAACACCACCCTGTTGGGGAAGTAAACAAATTTCAGTCTCGTATTGGCAGGGTCAGGGGTGGTTTTTTGGGTGTTTTGTTTGTTTTAAGAATCATCTTTTCAGAAAGCTTAATATTAAATATTCAGAAGAAAGAGTGAATAAAATAGAATTTGGAAACAGAAATAAAAAAAATTCAAAACATTTTAGGAAAGCCTGGTCCATCTTTAACATTACAATTAGTAGGGAAAAAGTGTTTAAAAGACAGAAGTCATGTGTTACAATGAGCAAGATAGATAAAAAAACTCCTTTGTACACTACATGAGAAATAACTCGGCCTTTGTTTTGTTTTGTTTTTAAATCATTGCAAATGTAGTATCATGAATACTATTCAACATTAAAATATAATAAAGTAGAAGATTAGGAAAATCATTGGAGAATTTTAAACAGCTGTGTCTGTTGCAAAACATTATCTTTCTATGTTTAAAAGCAGGAAAATTTACATGTTCATTGGGCAGAGATCACCTTCTATAGAATAGTTCAAAGCAAATGAGTTAAGCTCATCTAGAAAACAATTCAAAGCAAAAAACTTATCTTTCACTGGCTTCCAAGAGTGCTCACAACATGGGCCCCAGCACACAAAGCCAGCTTCTGCCAAAACTTGTTATGATTTAGTATGATTTCTGCTCAGACTAGGTTTTTTCTAACAAAAGGAAATACTAACAATAAAGCACAACTATAATTTAAAAATCTTTCTTTTCCAAATGTGACTTTTGAAACATTAGAGCTTCCAGCTCATTCATAGGGGCTAGCATAGTAATCTATTGCAGCTTCCTGACAACAGCAGCAACATTCTTGCCTTGTGGTAAGCAATCCTGAAAAAAGCCATTTCTCGACCCCTGGGGGGAGATGGGAAGAGCACCACTATGTTGTTTTGTTTCCTAAATCCTACCACTAATTTGTACCAAAAGGCTCAAGATACAACCAGAACTTTTTACCTGACTTCTCTGAGAATAATCTCTCTATGCAGAGATCCTCTCAAACTTTCCATATTCCAGTAAAAATGCTCAAAAAGAAGAAAAAGGAGTAAAAGGGAAACCTAAGAGCTCACTGGATGCCTCAAATATTTACATATCTCATTTTGGTTACAGAAGAGACAATACAGTTTACCCCAAATTACTTTAAATTGGCTTTAATTCTCCCTCCCCAGCTCCACATATAATAAAGTCACCACTGGAGTTACCTCAGGTCTATGAAAGAACAGCTACTTTCAAATTCCAGTCCATCGCAGTCCTCATAAATTTTGTTGGCTGTTTCAGGAGAATCACATTCTACAACTGCATAGAAGTATTTCAGTCGCTTAAATTGATACTCCCGCAGTTTTTCCCGATAAAGCCTGCAAAAGTGGAAAAGGCCCCAATCAAGTGAGCTGGCTTTGACAGCTTTCCATTTGCAAAATACAATTCCACTCATTAAAAATATGCACCACTCCATCACTCTCCTAATGTTATAGTAAGATGAGACATTAAACAGCATGAAGTTCCACCAGCACCTCTTCAGTTTTACTCAGGTAAAAAGAGTAATTCACACAGTTTTATTAAGTGTATGTTTTCTGTATCTGACTCTGCTTCCCACAGGCATTGTAAGGTTAGAGGCCCTGTGCAGGGCAGAGTAGCATCTCCGCATGCTTCGGTGCAGGCCACAGAAAGGAGCATTTAACAGCTCCTACCAAGTTGTTTGCAATTAGCTCTTAACAAGGCTGATGAAAAGGATGGTCATACATAAGTAAGGATACATGTTAAGACCATAAGAGAAACTGGGAAACTGTAAGGACAGATCCTCATACTAGAGAAAGGCAGCGTAGGAGTGATGAGTAAGAAAGCAGTATGGGTGAGGAAAGGAATCGGGATCACAGGATCACAGAATGGTGGGG
>NW_010324110.1:0-4872 GCF_000700745.2 Antrostomus carolinensis
CAGCTTGTATTTGTGCTTGGGGTTGCCCCAAATGTTTCCAAAAACATTTTTTACAGTTTCCAGTTATTTTCCCCATTTGCTTTCCAGCAGAATCCCTTTGGCAGGAGACACGGTAACCTAATCTCTGCTATCAGCTCAACCTTCTACCTACCTAGTAAATACAATCATAGAATCATAGAACGGTTTGGGTTGGAAGGGACATTAAAGATCACTTAGTTCCAACCCCCCTGCCATCAGCAGGGACACCTTCCACTAGACCAGGTTGCTCAAAGCCTCATCCAACCTGGCCTTGAACACTTCCAGGAAGGAGCAGCCACAGCTTCTCTGGGCAACCTGGGCCAGTGTCTCACCACCCCCACAGCAAAGAATTTATTCCTCATATCTAATCTAAATCTACCCTCTTCCAGTTTATAACCATTACTCCTTGTTCTTTCACTCCCTGCCCTTGTCAAAAGTCCCTCCCCAGCCTTCCTGGAGCCCCTTCAGGTATTGGAAGGCTGCTAAAAGTTTTCCCTGGAGCCTTCTCTTCTCCAGGCTGAATAGCCCCAACTCTCTCAGCCTGTCCTCATAGGAGAGATGCTCCAGGCCTTTTATCATGCTGGCGGCCTCCTCTGGACTCGTTCTAAAAGGTCCATGTCTCTCTTGTGATGGGGGCTCCAGAACGGGACTCAGTATTCCAGGTGGGGTCTCATGAGTGCAGGGTAGATGGGGAGAATCTCCTCCCATGACCTGCTCTCGAGGCAGCCCAGGACACATTTATTGGCCTCTCGTCTGTGAGTGCACATTGCTGGCTCACGTTGAGCTTCTCTTCCACCAAATAGTGATGACCTGTTATATTTATTGCAATTGCTAAATCAGCAGCAGATAAAAATGGCATTTCTGATATTTTCCTCCTTAATTCTGGTTTGTTTTACCTGAAAAGCTACACAGACACCCAGACAGGTACAACAAATGGAAAGGATGAGCTTTTTAGTACATGCTTTACCAAAGCAAAGTGTGTTCACACACAATGGGAAACCTCAGCTGCAAATGTGATCTTAAGAAACTATGCAGCTTGGGTACAGCAGGTTGACCTTGGCTGGACACCAGGTGCCACCAAGCTGCTCTATCACTCAGCTGGACAGGAGGAGAAAATAAGCTGAAAGGCTCATGGGTCAAGATAAGGACAGGAAGAGATCATTCATCAATTACTGTCAAGGGGAAAACAGACTCGACTTGGGGAAATTAATTTATTGCCAGTCAAAACTCAAGAGTAGGATAAAGAGAAATACAACCTAAATTTTAAACCATCTTATCCCTACCCCTCCCTTCTTTCTGGATTCAACTTCACCTCCCGATTTCTCTAACTGCTTCCCTCAGTGACTCAAGGGGATGGGGAATGGGGGTTGCAGTCAGTTCATCACACCTTGTCTCTGCTGCTCAAGAGGAGGACTCCTCACATTATTCCCCTGCTCCAGTGTGAGTTTCCTCCCACAGGAGACAGTCCTCCACAAGCTTCTGCAGCATTGATTCCTCTCATTGGCTACAGTTCTTTACTAACTCCTCCAGCACTGGTGTCTTCCACATGTCCTTTCCACAAGGTGCAGTACTTCAGGAACACACTGCTCCAGCATGGGACCCCACAGGGCCACAGATCAGGAACCTGCTCCAGCGCGGGCTTCCCATGGGGTCACAGCTTCCTCCAGGCACCCATCTGCCCCGGCATGGTGTCCTCCATGGGCTACAGGTGGATATCAGCTCCACCATGGACCTCCATGGACTGCAGGAGGACAGCCTGCCTCACCATGGTCTTCACCACAGGCTGCAGGGGAATCTCTGCTCTGGCACCTGGAGCACCTCCTCCCCCTCCTTCTTCCCTGACTTTGGTGTCTGCAGAGTTGTTTCACATATTCTCAATTCTCTTTCTTGGTTGTATGGAGGTAGCTTCTAGTATCGTCTCACAGAAAGTCCCCCTGCAGCATCCCCACTACCAAAACATGGCCATGTAAACCAAATACATTGAGATAAAGCCACTGCCTTGTAATCCACCTTGCTGCAGTCCTGGTATGGTAGGTTTTCAGTTTTCTTTGAGTTTCTGTTTTTGTTGATGATGTATTTGTTTTATTTATTGCATCAAAAATCTCTTTTCTTCACAAGAAAAATAGTTGCAACCATCACTGCTGAAAACGGTGTCCTATCATGAGATAACTGCATGTGCATGGTGCAAGATATACCTTGTCCAATGATGCTGATAGTGCACTGAGAAAGGGGAGAGAGAGAGAGGAGGAGTATGGGATGTTGTCACAGCCAAGCTTTGCTGCCTTCTCCCTGTTGTTAACCCTTCCCATCTTGTCATCCCAGCAAACTGCCTCAAAACAAAACTCAAAGGCAATGTGTCCACTAGTAAATAAAACAGAGTGAGGGAACAAACTGTGTTTTCGTGTTAGTTGTTGCCCAGCTCTGTATTGAAAATACAAACTCAGGAGCTGTCCTGGGGATAGTTTATCCCTAAAATTGTTTCCTTTAGGCAAAAATCAGTGAGATCGTACAGGTTTAAACCCAGACATGCAACATCATCTCACACCTATCTGTTATGCGGAGGTGGCACCTTGCCCTCTGTGCTACCCCAGCACTTTGGACCAATGCTAAAGAAAACAAACAAAACCAAACTAAACCACAAAAAACCCCAAACAAACCAGAAACTGAAGCATAGAATCACTTGTGTTGGAAAAGTCCTTTAAGATCATCAGTCCAACCACCAAATCCATACATCTTTTAATTACCTCTAGGGATGGTGACTCAACCACTTCCCTGGGCAGCCTGTTCCAATGCTTGACAATCTTCTCAGTAAATAATTTTTTCCTAATATGAATTCTAAACCTCCCCTGGTGCAACTTGAGGACAGTTCCTCTTGTTCTATCACTTGTTACTTGGGAGAAGAGACTGACCCCCACCTTGTAACAACCTCCTTTCAGGTAGTTGTAGAGAGTGGTTGAGAATCTTACAAATCCATACAAGCTTTACACATGATTTTTGCAACCATTATTCCAGTGGAGACTCAGAGTGCATTGCTTTCCATGTTTCAGTGCAATTATCATCCTTAATTCATCACAGCTCTGTCTACAGGAGACACTCAGGATGAGGACTGGCCAGTAGAGGGATGTGGTGTCAGTGCTTGGAGGAAAACTATAACCTGAGAGCTCGTGGTCTGCTTCCCTCCACCCTGTTCAGGAGGGAGAAAATGCTGGCAATGCACATAGACATCCCTGGGGCTCTCAGGCGCTGTGACAATCAGTCATTAGCTCCAACCACTACTGACAGCAGTTGTGGCAGGGGAAGGAGAAATCCGAGTGAGCTGGCAAGGAGAAATGTCTTTCAGTTCCTCCTCAAGACAAGCCAAATGTGAAGCCTGAGCAGGCTTATAAGGTCTTGTCTCTAGTGATCTGGATATAATCAACGTCCAAGGGGAATAGCCAGAGGTCCAGGACAACACGCGTAGTGAAGGTATCTACAGGAACTTCCTTTTGCTTAATGTTAATGAAAACTGCTCGTGTTCTCCACGTTAATCTTCCTTGCCTATTAATTATTTCACACTAATTTGAAGTTCCTAATGGCTTTTCTGCAGCCAGGTGAAGTCAATTGCCTCCCTGAACTCAATTTTGTAGCAAACCCAAAATAACTCGAAAGTTGCGGAAAAGAAGCAGCAATAATTGCAGTCACTCCAATAAAAAGGAAAAAGAGGGAAAACAGGACAAGTATTCAATCTTTCTACTTACAATACTTAACGTGGCTGTAGTAAAGCAGCTCATCACCTCAGAATTGTAATGCACTTATCCTCAGTGCACCACCAAGAGCTATGTCTGTGCTCTGAAAAAGACAGTCATATATTTCTGGCATCTGCATCTTGGTTCATTTGAAAGTTTTAACTGAAGTTATAACATCATCCTTTGCTGAAAAAGATTCCAGCAGAAAGTGAATTGGTATCTAAACTCCTTTTTTTTTACCCTGAAACTCCTGCAAGGAGTAAAGTGCAGTTTAGGAAGTAACCTGTTCACTGTGATTTCAAACCATCCACCCTAAATCCTCAGTTTACACCTGCCAATAAGGATTAAGTACAATTGGCTGCACCTGCATTCAAGCCCTGTGGCTTAACCCCTTCACAACCCAGCTGAATGGACACATCTCACCCATCAAGCACTTTACTCCATCTCCAGGACCAGGGGACCCATTGCAAGGCTTTATTTCCCCCTTGAAGACTTTTACAACATTGATCTATGTTAACCAAGAGAATAACTCTTTATTGAAGACTGTGATCCGCAGTGAGACCCATGTGCCTCTGGCATTGGGATGGGAGAGAAAAAGATTGATTTCTGGCTTCTGGCCCAAGAATGATAGATTTTCTCTGAAACAAAATGCTAAATTCATGTCTTTATTTTATCTTTTCCGTAACAATTGAAGTGAAATGAAGAGGTGGAAGAAGATGAAGGAAGTAAAGGGGGGAAAAGAAGGAGTAAAAACAAAGCAGCAGCTTGTCATGGGAAAAATAAAATGCTAAGAAAACAGACAAGCAAGAACTGGTGGGTGCACAGACACCTACATCCACCCCACACAAGTCCTCTGGCCATCAGTACTCAACAGTTTCTCACAGTCCTCCTCCCTGTGGACTTTCTGGTGTCCGATCCCATTCTTCATACCAGCCTTCAAGCTCTTCCACAATTAAGAACAATGTTTTGGTCTTCACCTGCCTTTCCATTTCATATAAACCATGGGAAGCTCATTTATTCTCACAACCTCTGCTCTTCTGTTGAAACTGGTCAAAAAAGCTTCAACAAATACTAGCATAGAAAGAATTGGACAAGAGCATGTTCGGGCAAGGCTCCTTTCCTCAAGGGA
>NW_010324110.1:4907-14221 GCF_000700745.2 Antrostomus carolinensis
AGCAGCATCATGTCTAATGTTGCAAAGTCGCTCCTGGCACGCAAGCTTAGGACATTTTTATTTCCTCCTGTTGAAGTTTGAGTGAAATAAGTGACAAAGGGAAATATAACCAAAATCACACTCATCAGGCAACATGTTTTTCATTAGCATTGGAAAACATGATGCTGTTTTACGTAGCAATGCTCTGAAGCATTTTGCTACAGATTGGTGCAGTGACTTGGACAAAAGACTTGGGTCTCCTCAGTATGACCACAGCACAAAGAGGAGGCACAAAGGGGACAAACATTTAACAAATGGGATGAAGCTGGTGTTTGCATCAACCCCCTTTCTCACACAGTGGGGTCAGTGTACTCAAGAACTCAATTATCTACAGGTTAACTTGGGGTCTCTGTTTGCATTAAGACTCATAAATGCCTGGGGTTTTTTGTTTTTTGGTTTTTTTTTTTAATTGCCTTCCTGGGTTATCACAGAATTATCAAATCATAGAATGTTGTGAGTTGGAAGGGACCCACAAGAATCATCGAGTCCAACTCCTGTCCCTGCACAGGACAATCCCAACATTCAGACCACGTGTCTGAGGGCCTTGGCCCTCTCTACTACCTAGATGAGGAAAGGGGCTGCACGTAAATCATAGTGGATCACAGAATAGTAGGGGTTGGAAGGGACCTCAGGAGATCATCCAGTCCAACCCTCCTGACAAAGCAGGTTCCCTACAGCAGGATGCACAGGAAAGTGTCCAGGCGGGTTTTGAATATGTCCAGAAAATGAGACTCCACAACCTCTCTGGGCAGCCTATTCCAGTGCTCCATCACCCTCACAGTGAAGTTTTTCCTTAGGTTTGTGTGGAACTTCCAGTGTTCCACTTTTTGCCCATTGTCCCTTGTCCTGTCACTGGGCACCACCAAAAAGAGCCCGGCCCCATCCACTTGGCCTCCACATTTCAGATTTTTATAGACATTTATAAGATCCCCTCTCAGTTTTCTCTTCTCCAGGCTGAAGAGTCCCAGCTCTCTCAGCCTCTCCTCGTTAGGCAGATGCTCCAACCCCTCATCATCTTTGTGGCCTCCGCTGGACTCTCTCAAGCATTTCCTTGTCTTTCTTGAACTGGGGAGCCCAGAACTGGACATAGTATTCCAGATGTGGCCTCACAGGGCAGAGTAGAGGGGGAGGAGAACCTCCCTCGACCTGCGGCCATGCTCTTTTTAATGCACCCCAGGATTCTTTTGGCCTTCTTGGCCAAAAGCGCAGACTGCTGTCTCATGGCCAGCCTGCTGTCCACCAGGACATCCAGATCCTTCTCTACAGAGCTCCTCTCCAGTAGGTCATCCCCTAAGCTCTAATGATGCATGTGGTTATTCCTGTACACTTCCATTTTAAAACAGACAAGATAGAAGATGTTTCCTAAGTCATTTAGATGGAGCATTATATTCTGAGGTGCTTTGCCATATTCATATCCTCCTTTCCCCTGCCATGAGGGAAACCTCCTCCTGCAACTCCAAACACAGCACCAAGTCCTCAGCCACCAAAACACAAATCTGAGCACTCTTAAGAAGCAGTTCACTGAGAAAAGGAATAATGAGTTAGCTTTTCACAGGGCAATCGAGATTCAATCAGATTTGAGTTCCCTTCCAACCCAACCCATTCTATGATTCTATGATTCTATGATTCTCTTTTGTTTCCTTCTTTAGCATATATGCTAATAAGCAACTGCTGAAGAAGGCAGCGAGACACTCTAGGTGCACAGCTAGTGAGGGTGTCTTCTCAATTCTGCAGCTTGCCCTGCATTGTCCAGGAGGGCAGACACTGCCAGCATATCAGTTCACATATAGGGAGAATGGCTAAGGAGATCTGCAGCCACGTTGGACAATCCATTGTTCAGCTTTGCTGAACCACTTTGGATCAATGTCCCAGAAGGTACATCTCCACTAATCTCATAGCAATAGTCAAGAAAAACAACCCCTTAAGTCCACCCACACAGTGATAAGGCAAGAAAGAGTGATATCCAAGTAGTCTACCAAGAAGTCATCTCTAGAGCCAACCCTAAGACACACATATTCATTCTTCCCCCTCCAGGCACTGTGGAGAGGTGTCTTCTTTGGTGCGCACCACATCATTCCATGCAGCCATATGTGAGCAATAGCAGCCCTGCCCAAATTTGTTCTAGCTCTGAAGGTGAACTTGGTGACTGAATGGCAAAACCATGACCAAAAACCTGGAGAGGCTGTACGCACAATCTTGACAAGGAGCAGAGACATCCCAGACAGCATCAGAAACAGCATTAAAGAAAGTTGCTGCCATCTTCATCATCCAGAAGATGCGAAACACCACACAGTAAAAGAAAAGGTGTGAGATGAAGCAGAGATGCTGGATAGAGGTTGCTTCCAGCTCACAGTGGAGGGGGAAATACCCAACAAAACTCAATAAAAAAGTCCCAACCAACAAACTTTATTAGATTACTACCCTAACAGTTTATTTTAATTTATTTTTAACAAGTTCCTTGCTTTTGCAAAAACACTAGAAATATATCAGATCTTTTCCATCAGCCTATTACAGTTTGTGGTTTTCAATTTTTTTCTTCCCTAAGCTTGTTAAAGAAGCTAGAAAGCAAACAATGGTTTACAGTACAAAATCTGATATTCACTACATCTGCGTTAAATCACATTGATGCTAAATAATCTTTTCTCATCTTATATTTCTTTTTAGGCAGCAGTAAAAAAAAAAAAGTAAAAATAAAAAGCAACCAACTAAACCAAAAAAATCTAATTTCTACAACAAGAAAAACAGCAGCTCTTGTTGATTTAGTAGAAGGAAATGTCAAAGATTCACAAGATCATTACTGGAATAAAAAGCCCATCACTTCCTGGTGCTAACATAGAATCATAGAATCATAGAATGGTTTGGATTGGAAGGGACCTTAAAGATCATCTAGTTCCAACCCCCCTGACATCAGCAGGGACACCTTCCACTAGATCAGGTTGCTCAAAGCCTCATCCAGCCTGGCCTTAAACACTTCCAGGGAGGGGGCATCAACAGCTTCCTTGGGCAACCCGTTCCAGTGTCTGACCACCCTCACAGTGAAGAACTTCTTCCTAATATCTCATCTAAACCTCCCTTCTTTCAGCTTAAACCCATTTCCCCTTGTTTTGTCATTAACTGCCCTTATGAAAAGTCCCTCCCCAGCTTTCTTGTAGGCCCCCTTCAGGTATTGGAAGGCCACTATAAGATCTCCACGGACCCTTCTCTTTTCCAGGCTGAAAACCCCCAGTGAGCCTGTCCTCATAGGAGAGGTGCTCCAGCCCTCGGATCATCCTGGTGGCCCTTCTCTGGACTTGTTCTAACTGGTCCATGTCTTTCTTATGTTGGGGCCTCCAGAACTGGACGCAGTATTCCAGGTGGGGCCTTACAAGAGTGGAGCAGAGGGGCAGAATCACCTCCCTCAACCTGCTGGACACACTTCTCTTGATGCGGTTATGATGGTTAAGAGTGAGTTGAAGGTCAGGTGAGTTTGGCAGCCCATGGGAAATGAGTTGGTGGGATTCTCAGTCCTGTTTCATCTGCTCAAATCTCTATAAAATTAACAAAGTAATTCAGAGAATGATGGAGACTCACCACAGACATCTCTGTTTGCACAGGCACTCTTGTCAAGATAGGAGAATTAGGCAGAATGTTGGTTTTCCATGATGATTAACCGCAAAGTAGACTTAAAATTTTAAAGAGAATTTTATGAAGAGTAAGAGCAGAATGGAAGTAGTGCGATGGATTAAGAAGCTGCTAATTCTGGCAGAGTGTGGAATTTTGGCTTTGGTTGGACAGTTTTACAATTAAAAGTTTTGCTTCATTTTTAAGCAAAGGGGAGGCAGACTATAAAAGTTTTGCATAATTCTGATATATTACCACGATGCAGTAACAGAGCTTTTAAATAAAACAAAGGACTTTGATTTTTTATTTTTTTTTCCTAGTAGTGGATTAGTAAAGTTAAAAAGACGATTAATTTTTGACTGAAATAAATCAATGTACTGGAAAATACCAATTCATTTGCAAACTTTTCCTATTAAATCCTATTGCTTCCTACTTTCCAAGATGGAAAGTCTAATCATGTTCCCTTCTTCATGCTCCAAAGCAGGCACAGAAGCAAGCATTAAGGTGGCGCTTGCCTGGATTTTTAAAAGGATACCCAAGTCTTTTCAGTGGAGGAAAAAAAAAAAAGAAAAGGCAATTTAAGATGTTTGACAGTTTTGATTTTTTTTTAATGATATGTAGTATGAGTATATAAATAAAACCTGAAAAAGAGATTTTTGTTTGCACTGCTATATTCCCAGGATAGTCTGCAGTGCTGTGCTAATGCAAACAGACACCAGCACCAACAGTATGTGAAAATGCAAAGGAATTGAGTGAAAATCAAAGTGGAAAGGATTAATCTTATATTCACTGCCCGAGCTGTTAGAAATGTAACGTGAAAACAGCCAACAAAAAAAGATGATGAATCCAAATATTTTTGAAACGTGGTTATTTAAAGATTTATTGGTGATATAAATTAGAAAATACTGTTTTTATTTTTAAACTAGCTCTTAATCAGTCTCTCTTCTGGTCTTATTAACGCACTCAACACTAATTGCCTTAGAAAATATCTTTTAAAAGATCCAGGCTATTAATGACAAAATTGAGATGATTTTTTTTTTTTTTTTCCCCCGATTAAGTCCATGAAATGCAAGGAAGTGGCATCAGAAAAATCAGACATATGACTGAAAGACAGAAACTTTTAAAAACAGTACCTTACCACGGCTTTCCAGGACAGGGCTCTGAGCAACCTGCTCTAGTTGAAGATGTCCCTGCTCATTGCAGGGTGGTTGGATTAGATGACCTTTAAAGATCCCTTCCAACCCAAATCATTCTATGTTTCTATGATTCTAAGTAAATGTATATTTTTTAACTCCTTGTAAATTATGGATTCTATAAACAAAATCCTGAAATGTAAACTCAAATACCCAAAAGACCACTAAAACATATTGGATAAAAGTTTAATAATAAAAATTAATAAGAATGTGTGACGCCAGAAGATAATATGTATAATTAATGAGATTATCATTACTACCACCATATTGGAGGGGTTCCAGGGTTGGGATGAGTCACTAACCTAACAGGAACGATGACAAAGATGAGACACAGTGCCTCAGTAATGGTGACACTCAAACAGAGACGAACAGTAGGGTGGAAGAAGGGAGTGTTCTCCTCGCTGCTCTGGCCCTTGGCATTTGCAAGTCCATACAGAAGAAGAGTTGTAGGAGGACAGGAGACCACAGTTGTGAGAGATCTGCAGGAAAAGGATGTGATGCTGGACCCCCAAGCTTGCTTTAGAGTCAACCATGCTTGTTCCAGCACATGGCTGAAGAAGCTCTAGTATATAATGGGTGCATCAGTTGATGTTTTTGTTCTGAACCTGGAAATCTGCTCCAGCACTTGCACTATTGTCCATCCGACAAACACTTCTTTAGGTGCTAGCTGTTGCATTTATTGTACATGAAGGGGGCCTACAAGAAAGCTGGGAAGGGACTTTTAACAAGGGCAGGGAGTGATAGAACAAGGAGTGATGGCTTTAAACTGGAAGAGGGGAGATTGAGATTAGATTTTAGGAAGAAATTCTTCACTGTGAGGGCAGTGAGATACTGGCCCAGGTTGCCTAAAGAAGTTGTGGATGCTCCTCCCTGGAAGTGTTCAAGACCAGGTTGGATGAGGCTTTGAGCCTTTCCTCCCCACCCCATCTCCTTCCTCTTCATCACCTCCTTTGTCGGTCAGGACTTTCATAACACATTTTTAATAGGTTCTGAGAGCTCTCTCTCATTTCTGTTTTAAGAAAGGAGAAACTGGGGTGCCGACAGCTAAGTACCGCTCTGGATTATTCTGCACATCACTGAAACAGAAGGAATCATGCATAGAAACATGAACCACTGCAAATTGAAAAGTTCCCCTTGCTCATTGAATCCTTCATCAGGTCATTTCATTCTGCTCGTAAGTGTATCAGTCTCCACCCTGCAAACAGAAGGATTTTTGTCCATAATATTCCTACAGTCTGTCCCCAAAAGAAATATATTATAAATCTGAACTCTGAAATTATAAATCTAGGTCCATGATGAATACATATTTTTCTGAGTGTTCATTAAATAAGTATCTATATTTGCAAAAAATCTGGGTACCTGATGTTTGCATTACTTCCATGTCTTCAGTCCTGCATGCGTTGACGTAAAAGACACAATTGTCTTTCTTAAGGAACATTTCGGTGCAATCCTTATCTCAAGGATATAGAAGACAAATTGCACCTGCAGTAAGTAAACATAAGATTCTTGGAAAGCCCTTGCAGAGTCATTGAGATCTGCATAAAGAGGTTTTTTTTCCAAAGCAGAAGCCCCAGAGAGATTAAACAGATCTGAGATGACAGGATAGTAGAAATTACCAAAACAGAGACAAAGTGGATGCAATGGAAAACGGTGACTGAGCAATGTGACAGCTGGCACCTAAAAGAGCATTTTGCAGATGGACAACAGTGCAAGTGCTGGAGCAGATTTCCAAGTTCAGCACAAAAGCATCAACTGATGAACCATCTTCTTCTGCAGAGCTTCATTTCTCCAGTAAAAAAGGAGCAAGGCAACTTATCAGATATCCTAAAGAGAAACTAAAAAGTGCAATATACCTTTTGCTGTTTATTGGTAGTCTTTATTATGTTTAAATAAGAAAACTATACTGATAATTTATGCATGATAACTGATGCACCTTCTCAACATTTACTGAATGGAGGAAGGAAAATTACTTTTGTTTGCCTAAGATTAATCATAATAGAAACAATGTGACCCAATAAACTATCTTTTTTTGGAAGAAGTCATAAAACCCATACAGGGTTTTATAATCCATCCATACAAAACCCTGTATGTCATTCATGGAGGAAGATGAAATATCATCTGCCATATCATTTGGAAGTCTCCTGGATTTGTTTCTGTGGGACATTGTATGCAGATCTGGTCCTCCACAGCTTATGGGATCTACAAAGGGTCAGCAGAGGTTGCAGCAATGGCCATAAAATGTCCTGTTACTTGTTACACAGCCACTGCTGTAGTTATTCTCTAGAAAAGAAAGAAAAAGATAAAAGGCACAGACTCAGCTGTCTCTCCCTGGGATTCACATGGGCCAGATTTCTCTGACCCTGAGCAAGTTACTAGCAAACACTCGTACTGTTCATCACTAGTGAGATGGTCAAAGTGGGCAAGCATTACAGAATTAGTTTTTTATTTTTCATATATACAATCACACACACACTCAGAAACAGTCCTTCCTCATCTACTGAGACAGAAGTAGAGGGGTTGTGGTGGTTTCACTCTTTTGGCTTGTAGCCAAAAACAGTGATTCTCTCACTCTCCCCACACACCATTCCCCCAGGGAGTAGGGGAGAGAATTGGAAGGGTAAGGGCAAGAAGAGTCAAATGTTGAGATAAACACTATTTGCCAATTAAAATAAAATAATAATGATAATAACAGAATATACAAATGAGTGATGCACAGTGCAATTGCTCACCACCCGCCGATCGATGCCCCCCTCCTGTCCCCAGACAGCAATCATGGGGCAGAGACAGTCCCAAAACTGAAACCACAATCCCAGAAGAGCAAGTCTGAGTGATCCCTGAGAGAATACCCCCAATTTCTGGTCAACCTTGGTTAATATACTGACATGATGTAATATGATCTGGAATATTTCACATCCAAATGCTAATTTTAGGCTTTGCTATTCACTACACTTCTCCCTCCCAGTCCTAATGCAACTTTGAACCAGCCAAACATGATGACCTTGGGCTCCAGCAGCAACTAATAATATCAGAACCTTATCAACATTCTTCTCATAACAAGTCTTACACTGAAACTAAAACAGCTATTCTAACTACTAAAAAGAAAATTAACTCTATCCTAGCAAAACCAGGACAGGGGAACATCATCTTACTGCTACTTGTTGATGAGAAAAAAATACTTTTTCAAAGACAATTTCAGGCATAATCTGATGAACACACCTACAATCTCACTGACAAGGAAACCTCTAAGTCATGAAGAACAATGCAGCCCATGACAGGGGGAAGGGGAAGGACTTTTCATAAGGGCAGTTAATGACAAAACAAGGGGCAATGGGTTTAAACTGAAAGAGGGGAGGTTTAGATAAGATATTAGGAAGAAGTTCTTCACTGTGAGGGTGGCCAGACACTGGAACAGGTTGCCCAAGGAAGTTGTAGATGCCCCCTCCCTGGAAGCGTTCAAGGTCAGGCTGGATGAGGCTTTGAGGAACCTGGTCTAGTGGAAAGTGTCCCTGCTGATGGCAGGGGGGTTGGAACTAGATGATCTTTAAGGTCCCTTCCAATCTTAACCATTCTATGATTCTATGACAGTGCTAAAAAATAAAATAATAATAACAGAGAAATTCCTTGGGAGTTTATGAAAAGTTGCAGAAGAAACATGGTTACTCCACTTGTAATGTGATTTGGATAATGAATTTTATACCCATACTTGCATGAAAAAATAAAAAGTAAAATGTGCTGGGGCTCAGCCCTAACGTGCAGGCCTGATCCATCCTCAGGCTCATCTGTGCATGTAGTTCCAAGACAAAAACTGGCCTTTTGCTGTTTAACTCAGCACAACTTCACTCTCATTCTCATTCTCAGCATGACTCATTAAATATCTGCAGACCAGATTTTGCTCTTCAACTTAATCGAAAAGACTCTATTATGTACTTGAACACAGACTTTCTCCCTTTCTTCCAAAATAAAACTGAGACATAGGTTGAAGTGTTTGCCTGGAAAGAAAAAAAAATAAAAAAATCCATGGTACTGCAATACTGATGAGGATGAGAAAGTTGAAGTGACAGGAAACTGATGGAGAAAAGGCTGAATTAAAATTTTTAGACAACTGGTTTATCAGCTAAAGCATTCTGGTTTAGGTCAACAGATACAAATGCCAAACTCAGTAAACTGGTTTCAGCTGATTTTTTTTTTTCTTCCTCCTTTTACTGTAGTTGAAGCGGTCCATTGCAAGCTTTCAGAGGGAAAGGTTTTGACATTTTGAACTAAAATAATGAGTATTCTCAAAATTTGCCCACATTTAAACCCCCAAAAGAACAAAAAAATTAGCAAAAAAGAGGTTCTTTCCCAAAATTTTTCAGACAGTGCAACTCCTCTTTCTTTCTTTCCATTTTCAAATAAATTCTAAACATATTTATCAGCCATAAGGAGGAAAAATGTAAAAAGTAAATAAAAATCAATTATTTACATCACCCCACTGAGTACCAG
>NW_010324111.1:0-8863 GCF_000700745.2 Antrostomus carolinensis
TGTCGGCCCCTCGCGGCCGCCGCCCCGCACTGCGCCCCTTCTCCTCCCCACGGCCCCTTCGCCCCCGCCTCTCTCTTTTTTTTCCCCGTGTAATATATTAATTATTGAAATGAATATTCCGATGCGGAATAATGCACCGGCTGGCTACCAAAGCTCTGCGCTCAAAGCAATGCTACAAGCCCCGGCTTCTGTTTTATGGGGTTTCTTTTCAGGAAGAAAAATGGCTCAGGGAATTTCAAAACTAAGTGCAGATCAAGTTTCTCAGAAAAAGGAAAAAGCTGTCCCCGCCTCCACCCTGCTGCTTCACTCACCCCAAACCCTCCCAGGGTACAAGCAAAGCAGAGAACAATTCCCTCTGCTCCTGCCCAACACCCCAGGCCAGCTGCAGCAGTCTTGCAAATGAAGCCAAATTAACTTTTACTCCTAATTCTGCACCTAAACAGAAAAGTAGGTCCTAGTTCACAAACAGGGTACCACTGTGTATTTGGTAGAGTTTTAACACCTCTGCCAAAGATGCCAAATCTTTGCTCCCTCTGCCCCCTGTCTGTAACATATGCGGTGTAGAAACTGGCTTCTGTGCCTAGAAAATCCAAACTGTGATTCCACGCTCTGTAAGACAGCACCATGAAAATGAAGCTGGGCTATATTTGACATCACTGCTACAATTCTACCAGCTCAATAAAAACGAGGTGTAGGCACACCTACTTGACATGGGAAAAGAAAAGAAGGATTTTGGTGCTTTAAGCCCTATAGATAGGAACAGAGTAAGGACAAGAGTAGCACTCACTCCAGACACTCCGCCTCGAGGTGTTTGCAACTGGAGGAAATTCAACATGTGCAGCAAATGGGTGAGACATTTTTCATTGCCTAGGTCCCCTCCTTCTCCACAGTCCAGAGAAACAGGGAGAGCCTGATGACTATTCCCTTTCAGATCCCTAGCAGCACTACCCAGAGTATCCATGTTCCCCCCCTCTCTGTCTCTCTCCTGCCTACATCAGTTACTGCTCTTACTCTTAATCCCATCCATTTCAGTAGGTGACGTATGTCTATATAAGGGACAACAAAGGATCAACCAAATAAACATAATGAATGCCGGGCATCAAATCAGTTCCTAAAGATCTTGACAGAAGTATGATGAAATGTATAAGTGGCAGCTGTATCTAACCAATTTTTCAGCAATCACAATCCTTAAAGTTCCACAGTCAATATGAAGTGAAAGACATATAGAAATTCCTAATGTCATCCTAAATGTCATTAACGTACAACATGGTGTCATCACAAGAGCAATCCAAGCTTTTAACTCCTGGGTGCAATTTAAAAGCGTTCTACAAATTCACTTCCAATACCAAAACCCATTCTTCTGCAACTTGGCACAAGAGCAAACCGAAGAGAGGGATCAAACCCCTATCATCATTTAGTCACACAGACATGTACGATGCCATAAAAATAGAAGGGATATCATAGGTATGCTTTTTTAATTATTAGAAACACCTAAACTTATTCCTACGTCAGTAAAATTTAATTCTAGGGGCATTTTCCAGAATTCAGTCACTTCATTCTCTAAGAAGTGTTGTGTTGCTTTTATCAGCAGTACCTGAACACTTTTTTTTAATTAATTTCTGAGACATTTCAAGGGCTTGGGACCAAAAAATTGCTTATCTAGCTTTTGACTTTCTTTCAAAGGTTCAGATGCATTTTCTGGTCATTGTCTCCTGTGACTGTTAAACTGAAAAATTCAGTGCGTATCTGAGTATAAAGACAAGTTGAAATAGACCAATTGCTTTGCTTTGCTATGCTTTTTTATCATTATTATTCTTTTCTTTTTTAATAGCTAAAACATATTCTTGAGCAAAGATAAATCAACTGTGGTGTATGAGGGTATGCACACATAATACACATAACGCTGATAATGGCAGAAGCAGAATAGCTTTTTTGTATCTTTTTAAAAATCCATTCTAATGTGATAGGGATCACGTAACTACATGCAATTTAATCTAACTCAGAGGTCTTATTTGATCCATTTTTTAACTGATTTAAAAGCAAAAAAACAAGCTTTAAGTATTTACAGATGAATACTGTGACTCATTTCATTCAGCTTTGTATTTTCATAGTATTCAAAGAGCAATTTTTTTTAAAAGACAGTGCATTACCTCTGCTCCTTCATATTCATAAGGGATACTATTATTGGTAGAACAAAGAGGGAATGCATACATGTCATTATCTTTGATAGCACTGTATTAAGAATATTATAGCATAGGAAAGGACCTGCAGGATATGCTATCATATAGATTTGTTCTGTTTTACAGTGATGTAGAGTAGAATTATGCATCATTATTGCTTATCTATGTATACAGTGCCAGAAAAAATACCCAATTTAATACACTTTCATGCAAAGGGAACATGAGATTTAAAAACTATGTTGCTGTGCCCAGTATTAATTTATGCTATCCCCCAATTGCTGCAATCCACACTGGCAGAGCCTGGCCTCAGTCCAGCACTAACCTTCCTGCTGTAATCAAGAGTTCTGAGCAGCAAGACTGCACTCAGTACTCAGCTCAGTACTTATTGCACATCTAGACCACAAATTAATTCTATTTCCCTTTTAGTCTTCTCTTTTTACTCTTCTGCTCCTTCCTATGCTTGCTCCACTATTATTTCTGTTAGCCTCTCAGGGCAACTCAGCTAACTTCCCATAAGACCAGGTACACCTTTCAAAACAAGTAAAATGTTGCAGCAGTGGGGCACTCAGGATAATCAAGTGCAAAGACTGTGGTTACTCTGTCATTTCAGACGTGATGAAACATAGTTCAGAACATGTATTTCCTTTTTCCTGCCCCCCACCGCATTCTTAAGTTGATTACAGTGCTGGAGACCCTTAGTACCAAAGTAGCAATGAATTCTTGTCTCCACAACTGGGTTTTCTCTCCCAGTGTTTATACCACTTTAGGGAATTCATATTTTATTCATATTTAACTAACCAGGCTCAGTAAGAGACCCCTGTCAAAGAATCTGGCTTGAGTACTGTTCTTTTGAATATGACTGGCACTACTTAACGAGGTACTTGGCAGAATAAAATACAGCCTATCCTCAGTTAGTTCCTATACACAACATATATGAATAGCACATCTGTTCATTATTCATACTGCAACAGGCTAATCCAAGGAAGTTGACACTCCAGAGAACATTGGGCCCTTTATGCTTTCTTGGGCAAGTATACAAAAACACTGCCATTTACCATTGAATTGAGGATGAAGAGCAGTAAAAACACTAATGATATTTTTATTCGGAGAATAATGTCTTGTACCAGTGTATGGACCTACTCAGAAACTAGGATAAATACCATGTATGGTTTATTTTTGGACTTGAATATTTCCCCATTCATCCTGGGCAGACAGGGACTCATATTGAGGATATTCTTGATATCAACAATAGGGAGGTGGGGGGGAAAGGATAGTATGGAGATAGTAAGGAACTGCTTCACAATGGTGAGACCTCAATTATACTCTTGGTCCCACCCAAGACGTTCAAGATACCCATAGCCATATTGCTTGCTCTTAATGCTGACTTCCATTTTCCAGTGTAACAAGGAAAACTTTCCACCTTTTTCATTTTCCCTAACAATTAATTTCTATTTAGAATAGAAGAACTTGGATCAGGCAATGCCCTTTCTTACAGATATGCTAAGTACTAGGAAGCAGTGCAGATCTCCAGTTTGGATACAGTTATTGTAATTAACATGAAGGAAGTGACTTAGATTTACAGAATTACTTAAATGAGTGTGTCACTGGATTTGCTCCATTTCTATATTCTGGAATCAGTATATTACTCTGAATATGCAATTTTCAAACTATGCTAACAGTAACTGCAATAATCATAAAACCTGGAAATATCAGGTGCTAAATTCTGGCTTGCATATAAATTTGTCTAGATCAGGTAACATTGTGAGAGCACAGCAGGCTAATTTCTCACTGGGATTTTATCAGGAATACTCTGAAGGAAAATTAGGTAGTGGGCTAATAATTAATGTAGCTTTGCACTGTTAAGTTAATAATGACTTACAGAACAACTGAAAGGGACACCTGTAGGACAAATGCTCAAAACTACTACTGTTAAAGTCATGAAGACTTATTAGCTAGAAGTTCATGCTCCAGGAACACGCAGCAGCAGACTTACATGAAGAAGCATATAAAGAAAGGAATATTAGATGTTCAAGTATGGCATCAAACATACCTCACATATCTTTTTAGGTAAAAAAGGGTATTTCTCCAAACTCAAGGCTTTTAGCAGATAGACGTTGCTCAAGTTTTAGCAAATATATTTTTACAACTCTCATTTATGCAGTTAGGATGAACGGAAGATGTGCATGAAGGAACTACAGGATAAAGTAAAACAGTGGACGCACCATTGTATACGTAATGCTTTAAATCTTACTAGAAGGCTCCACTTACATTTAAATTAGATAAGAAACCTAAATTTACTGGACTAGAACAATACCTACAAAAGATTCTGGTCTGTAACAACAGGAGGTACATGTTTCACAAGTAAATGTCTTGGTTCATAATTTGATGGTAATCATATACAGCTTGCAGATGAACCTTGGGGTCACAATCAGCATAGTCTGCTCTGGCATCATCTGTCACCCTGCAAACAAGCACAGAAGAACCAGGATAGACACCAGATGAGACTGGAGAAGAGAGAAGCAGAAATCAGACTTCATACCCTTCCCATTAAGTAGGTCAAAAGAGAAAGGACACAGCCATTTTCTTTTGACCTTTAAAGGGGTGTGTGAGCAAATGCTTTCATGCCACTATTGCACTAAAGGATCATTTTCCTCCTGCCACGATAAGGACACAGAAAATCGCTCCATCTTTTAAGAGAAGACTGCTTCTGGTAGATCTGAAGTTCACAACATATATCAGAACTATGTCAGAGAATTCAGATACAATGCAAAAAATTTTATTCCACTCTTTTCTACAAGCATGCAAACACAAATCCTGGAAGAACGTATGGGGTTTTTTAACCAATCTTGATAGCCTTGAACATCAGAGAAAATGTGAGCAATTTTTAGTAAGGAGAACGATGTTGACAAAAATGATAATCTATTCAACCTTATTCCTAATGGCCTCAAGATGAGATTCACATGGGAACTAGATGCCTAGAAGCTTTACATACCATGTGTACTGATCCACATGGGAAAGATTATAAAACAAACTGTTCCCAAATAAATTATATACTCATAAAAGTTCATTAAACCTCATTATATCAGAGATACTGTTGTATGATCTCAAGGGTGTATTAAGCACAAAGTTAACACAGGAAAAAAAAATACCCAGCTTGAATAAACACGCAGAATTAACCAACCTTGGAAGAAAGGGTTATAAATAACTGGCAAAACCAGTTGTTATTATAAAAGGTTGGATAAAAATAAATTCTTGATACTATAAAATAAAATAAATATTCTTGCGGCTAATTTTGAACTAGCAAGCAGTGTAGAAAGAATCTTATGATAGCCTTTATTTTGGTGTGAGGTAAACATGGAATTTTGTTGTTGTTGTCAGTATGATAGTTACTGAGGAAAACCTTTCCAGAATGGGCATTGCCCTGAGAAAGAAATTGGTTTGGGGGCCAGGGACTAGCTAGGAATCAAGAAACTAAAATAGGCATCACAAAGGCAATATAAAAATTGCTCTAATATTGTTGCATATATGGAGATACTATAACTTTGGAAATTACCCTTTTGAAAGGGACCTGCAGTTCAGGACATTAAGGATCATTTACAGTAATGCTTAGGGGAGGCTAAGGTACAACTAACACAATATACCCTGTACATCAGATCTAACCTGCTGAATTCATCCAGCCTGTTGTCTTTTCTTCAGGGAAAACAGGACATAGTGTTCTGGAAATCACATGTTCCCCTACCACTGCTTCTCCTTATGTTCAGGCAGAACTGTCACAACCAGGTGAGGGAAGGAATTACAACCAGAAGCACCCTTTCTCTGTTTATGCATCAGAGCAGGTAAACCTGTAAGACATAACTGTCATAGCCTTGTTAGTGCAGCCCAGCAGAGAGAGCCCAAAAGTGGCACCTCTTCCCCGTAGCCCAAGTAAATAGGCTGAATCCACAGATCAGATATAATCTGTAGAGAGCTGATGTTCAATAACTCCTGAAAAATCCCTAGTTTAAATTAGCTTATTTCTACCTCACTCCTTTCCCAGGACGGTAAGACACTCCTCAGCAACCCCTAAATTTAGAGAAATCTTGTGGTTCCCAGGTGTAGTTTAATATAGCAAATTTCCTCATATCTGTATGTAAGTGTGGGAACTCTCATTGTGTTACTAGGTGTCTCTGGGCATTGCTTAACTACTGCTGAACACAAACAGGGACAGGAGTTTTCTTATGGAGACCAAAAACTACACCAGTTGTAGTTTACGAAAAAAAATATCATTCATATGAGATCCTGAAAACTGAAATAAACTTAGCTCTTCTAAAAATTTGGCACTATAGCCATGTCAAAATTCTATGTCAGAAATTAGAATGTGGAAATCCCAACCCAAATATTAACCTCAGCATCGAAGCCCAAGGTTGAAAGCCTTACTGAATGTATTGCTAAACTCAGAGAGTTAAGTGGATCTAACGGCCTAGGCACTTAAGATCTTTTCAGTCTACCACAGATTAATTTCTTTCCTATGTTGAAGTCAAAAGCTTCACGAATTGTCCAGGATTAGGCCTGTGTAGCTAATTAGTTGGAACTGGAACCGTTAGTAGCCAGCAGATAACTTGCTCTGTGGGATACAGAGCTAAGTATATAATTTATTAGGAACAGCTTATCACATTCCCCATGCGGATCTGTGTAAATGGGATATAAAGCTATTAGACATCTAGCTCCCATCTGAATCCACTAGGAATCAAGTTGAAAATGGACTCTCATTTTTGTCCCCATAATTCTCTGAACCCATTTACTAAAAGGGCCTAATGAGAAAGAATTCAGTGAGGCTTCTGACCAGAAGATGAGCTATAAATCCCCCTGTACTAACTGAAAGGGCCTAATCTACCTAGGCTCTTAGATCCCCTTACTTGACTCTCAGATCCCCTTACTTGACTCTCAGAACTTAACAGTCTCCTTATGAATACCATAATGCTTCACACAAAGGATTGTTGCTATATCAGTTTGAAAGCATTCTCTGCACTAACAGTGCTATGAACATTTGCCCTACCTCTCTGCACCACCATCTCAACATACTGTGAAATGGATTAATCAATGAATATTGCACACAGACACCTGACTAACAATACAGGAGTTTCTAGACCGAAGCTATTAGCTAAAAAAAACAAAAAAATCCCCAAAAACCCACAACCCCCCCCCCCCAAAAAAAAAAACTCCACAAAAAACAAATATGGCCTTTTGGCTGTGTTGTCATGCCACTGTCTTTCTGTGCTCTTCTTAGGTAAAATAATTTTAGATTATTATCATTAAAAATAAATAAATAATAGTTACTGCAACTCATTGCTTATGATGCTACTTAACTGGATAAAGAAAGAACCTTGGTCTCTAGAGCACCCTCATCAGCACTACATTAATTCTCAAATATTCATTCTCTGTTTTAGGGAAAGCGTCTGGAGAAACTCAGCATTCTTTATTTTCCTTCAGAAAAGGGAAAAATGAAAGATGTTATTTTCTAATAGAATAGAATATCTGAAGGTGACTGCTTGAAGTGCACATGGCAGAGTGGATGACAAGCCTGTCCCCGTAAAAGCTGTACTGGATTTTTATATATTCTTTTGGCTTTTGCCTTATTAAAACTCCTTAAGAACATTCCTGAACATGATTTGTCTTGTAAAGGTCATTTTAATCAGAAGGGAGTCTATTCCTGTGACTATTATTATTATTATTCCTGTTACTATTATGTCAGTAACATGAAGATGGCTTGATCTTCAGGGTCCCTTCATAATTTAAATTGAAATATACAGATAAGCATTATTTATCAATACAAATATTAACAAAACCATGAAGTTTACCAATTTAAACACTGCTAAAAAATTTCTAATGGAAGATGTAAGTTGTTTTTCTGACAAAGTGGTTGGATGACATTAACAATGCAGTCTAAGCAAAGGCATCTGAATGATGTAAATGTGTGTGCATTGTACCCGGAGCTGAATTCTAAACTCAAATCTCTTGGGCACAAAGGGATTTACATACAAAATTTTAACTTTTTCAAGAAATGTCTAGCACTCCCCTCTCTTTCCTGCACAGTGGAATTGATACATTTCTGGTGCCCATGTACGTGCAGATACACGGACGCACAATGCAGGGGCATACACCACCTGACTCACAGTTCTCTGAGGGTTTCCTTTGTACATCCACAGAGTTATTAAATGACAGAACATGGTATCTGAATCATCTGTGGGAGGAAAAATGTTACTTCGAAAAATACAGCATGCCTTAAATAACTTTGCTTTCTTTTACACATATGGCATGAATTCCAACTGTGATTTGAAAACAAAACAACAAATTCTTTCTGTGAAACATATCTTAAATTCTTAATTTGCATATTTTTTTGTTGTTTGTGGCAAAGGGAAAGACAAGAGTTAGCTGAAAATCAGTCTAAAGGTGGCTAAAGTAGCCCAGTATGGATCTGGAATATTTAAAGGTAGGAACTAGCATTTTAATGATCGGAAAGTGAGTAGATCCTGATAATAGTTTCTCTGAATACAGACAAAACAAATCCCCTGTTTTATCCACAAATAAAAAAAGAATTTTTCGCATTGCTTGCATATGTAAGAGTCCATTACCTATCTTGAGCTAGGAAGACAGATAAATGAGAAACTACCAGCTTCACGGGGTAATTTATAAAGTCTTGGTTC
>NW_010324111.1:8883-42880 GCF_000700745.2 Antrostomus carolinensis
TTTTACATCTGAGCAAATGCTTGACAGATCAGGTTTTTTATGCCGTTCTGGAACTTTCTTTATATTAACAATGCACTCCGTCAAACTAGTAGGAAAAAAATCTGGTACAAAAATGTCCATTATCTAGGGAAATCATAATTGGTTTTCATATCAGCTTTCCTTCTTAAAATACCCAAATGAACAAAGTAGATAATTACAAAGTGCACAGAGTAGCAATTATATTCTGACCATAGCAATCAAATGCTGACAAAATAAAGACCCACTGCACATATAAATAGGCTCATTTTTGTTTACAGGTGACAAGAAAGCTAACCTTTAAAAGGTATTTATGCCATCCCTTAATTCATTCTACTTAGATTTACAGATTTTGTTTGTGGCATTTCAGCACTTTCTATACACTGGTTCAATAAGGTAAACAAACATCTTACTGAAAGGAAGTGATTAGGTCAATTGCCTTTTGTGGACCACTCTTTTTTACTTCAACACAAACTGATGCTCCCTGCTGAGCTGTGCTGTAACTAACTCTTAACACATAGCGATCCTACTATCTTTCTTTTGTTCTCCCTCACACAATGAGAAATTGTCTATAATTTTTTTAATGCAGCTCTGTGTAGCTTAAATCATTCTTACCATGCACTTCCATTTGCTGTCATAGTTGTGTTATTTGCACAGGCGCAGCCAAAGCAGTCCAGATTCCACTGGGCCACAATATACAAATCAGTATTTGGTGGCTTTTGGTGCCAGCAGCACTCTTTGTTCCAGTCTTCTATTAAATCCAAAGTTCTGCCTCTTACTTCACCTTGCTAAGTTTTGATGATGACAAGAAAAACGTTAATCCTTTAAAAAAAGAAAAGATTACTTTGCTTTGAAAATTCAGAAAGATGACAGGACAAAGATATCTACATTATATTTTATATTTAGAATCAAAATATGTCATCATTCAGCTGCAATTTTATGTCTTCTGCAGCTTTTCCTAAGAAACTAATATTTATTAAATCTTTGCTGTTGCCATTAAACTCTGAAATTTGTCACTTCTTTTGAAAAGACATTTTCCTGATTTTCAGCAACTTTCCTCATTTTCAAGGAATTGCTCATTGGCTCTTTACTATCCTTCTTCCTATGTTTTTCTGGGACAGCATAAAGAAACAACATATGGAAAATTTAATATATCCTACATTAACGCAAAAACCAGTAAAAGATACAAACTAATTCTCAGGCTTTATATTACCAAAAACTCTAAACAATTCTCAGGTGCTAGTCTCTGCACCTGACTATTCTGGCAGAACTGAGAGGTATTTATCAGGCTGGAATCCACTCTGAAAATTCTGTAAAAATACATTCATTATATCCATGAACTTCATGGTAAAACAATGCCAAACACAGCCCAAGGGGCAGGATTTAGAAACAACATCTTCCAAATAAGGTGCTGAATACAAACAGAAGTGCTCTGCTTTTCTAACGGCACATACCAGAAAATCATGGCAAGAAACCCTACCTTAGAAAAACATAATACATGTCAAATTTTTCTTCTTGCTAGTAGTCAAAGATATTCCTGTTTTGCATAATTATGTAGTTCTTTTAATAAGCACTTTTTTTTTTCCTTTTCTATAATGACCAGCAATTAAATTTATTCTGCCTACTGCCTGTTTTCCATAATTAAACTCTCTTTTCATCTCTCTGGCAAAACGTAATCCCCTAGGGATATAAATCGTGTAATGGTTGGGCTCTTTCTGCTCTTACCTGTCATCCTCAAATTCTTCCTCAGTTACAGCAACTTGTCTTCCTTTTAGGTCAGGCTCCTGATAAAGCTTTTTTTAATGGTAAATCTTCATTTCATATTACTCAAACCCACTATTCTACTAATGCTTCATTTGATAAACTGGCAACCCTGGTAATCTCAAGTTTTACTCCTACAGCCTCTTTGACAGCATGATGTTTGCTATGAATTGACAAGTGATGACAAGCACAGGTAACATTTAACTGGTTTACTCAATCATCAAGGATGCTGATACCCTCTGTTTTTAAGTAGCTTAACTAAGCAGTACAATAGTCAAGTACCACTTTCGAGCAAAGAATAACACCAAATCAATTTTCAATTTTTTCCAACTGTTCATGGTGAACTTTATATAGGATCAGTTACAAGGAGATGTTTCACGCACCTTTGACATTTCAGTGGACCTCACTGAAATATAACTACAAATAGCTTATCTCCTTTCAGACAGCAGATTAAAATAGTTGAAACCTTTATCTGATAAAGTTCATCCTCACCCAAAGGATACTCTTGAGATCTGTTATATCTGAAAAGAATACTCTTACTGCACCAAACAGCAAATTATGAGAAATTAAAATACAGCAGTACAGACTAAAACAAAAACACTGAAATGCCACTGGGAAAATATGCCAAGGCCTCAAAATGTTTCCCTAAAATTGTATCATAGCTCTCTGAAATCAGCATGGCAGGGTAACAGAACCAGCAATACAAGCTAGGATATGCAAACACAAAATGAGCAACTACTTTCATTAAACTGTGGACTTCTCCTCTTAGTGTGATCATATTTTAATATACAATGTATGCTGCCTACATACTACATACTAGGAGCATTAGTGACAATGCCAGCTGTCTTTGAAAGCTCCTAATGAACAAAAAGAAATTGAATTATAATTGGAACAAACTCAAGGGTAAGAGACCCTGTGGATGTACTGTAAGGTACCATATTCACAACAGATTTGTAAGAATTGTATGGGTCTTAGTGCTCTCAGTAAGTAGGACTACTAGGAATGATGGGTGCATATTCTTTTTTTGTAGGACTGTGGTGGTTTTAACCTGGCCAGCAGCCAAATGCCACACAGCCACTCGCTCACCCTCCCCTGATGGTATAGGGGAGAGAATCAGAAGGGTGAAAGTGAGAAAACTCGTGGGTTGAGATAAAAACAATGTAATACTTGAAATAAAATAATGACAATAATAATGATGATGATAACAGTAATAAGAGTATATACAAATGAGTGATGCACAGTGCAATTGTTCACCACCCACTGACCGATGCCCAGTCCATCCCTCGGCTACTGATCCCAGAGCAGAGACAATCCTGAAACCAAAACTGCAATCTCAGAGGAGAGAGAGAAGCCTAATCCAGAGAGCTTTCTAGCCAACCCTCATTTATATACTGAATATGACAATATACGATACAGAATATCCCATTGGCATACCCAAATGCCAGTCTGGGTCTGTTAATCTACTACGCTCCCCCCGAGTTTCTGCTGTACCTGAAGACTAGCAAAACATAGGAAGTTAGAAAATTGATGTCCCAGCAACAACTAAAAAAATCAGTATGTTATCAATATACCCATAACAAATCCCACACTGAAACTAAAACACAGCTCTATTCTAGCTACTAAGAAGAAAATAAGCGTTAACCTAGTGAAACCAGGAAAAGAATGGATATTATTTTAATGCTGTTAAGAAACAGATACACTTTAAGTGAGGCACATTAAGCTGCAACAAGGCTGCTTTATCATAAACTCTGATTGGACTAGTGGAAGACATTCCTTCATGAAAAAACAGGAGTACTACCAACGGAAAGAGCAGCCTTGCGTACCTATAGCAAAGCACTTTCTGGGTGCTGTTGTATTTGGGATTGGGACATTTAAAAAAAAAAAAAAAAGGAAAAAAAAAAGAAAAAAGGAAAAGGAGTACTTTTAAGCATTCATAGAAAGCATCAGCACAATTCCTGAATTTGTTTTGCTCTTGCATTCAACATTGTGAGTCTGTCCTCTGTGATACACTTTTTGGCTTTGCTTTCAGTAACGAACGACTCAGGTATCACAGCTACCAGCACTCTTACAAATATTCAAAGACTGACATTCCTAGGGCTTCATTTCCCAAAGGACTCATAGATTTGTCTTCTTAAGTTACAAAGTTAAGTTGCTCAAAGGTAGCACTTTTGACAGTTTAGTACCTTTGACCTGCTGACTCACTTAAAAATAAACAACCCTACCTTTTCACAGCACAGTTCATTCAGGGAAGCAACTGGCTCCCACCTTCTCATTCTGCCCTCCACAGAAAGAGTAAATTATAAAATCACACACCATTTATGGGATCTGCATTGTGCCTGACACAGAGCAGGTGGCAGAACTTCTAGGGCACAGCACAGCTAGCTTTTGTTCTACATTAACTTTTGAGTTTACATAAACTGAGGACACAGCCCTTTTCCTGGTGAAAGCACAAGTGCCAATTTTGTTGCCAAAATGTACAGAGGGTGACTCCTCAGTCCGGTTTGTCAAGCGACTACAGTCCAGCACCTCTCTTCTTAACCTAGGATTTGACTCCCTCTCCACATCTCTTGGCTGAAATTGATTTATGATTCCAAATACTAGAGATTTCTCGCTTGCCAACAGTATTCTGTTGTCGTGTTGTCTGCTACAGCATTTGTATGATAGCCTAAGGATCTCAGTAAGGCAAGATTTACAATGGTGAGCTAGTATTAGATAAAACAATTGAACCATACCTAAAAGAAAATGGAAAATTAAAAAAAAAAAAAAACCATATTCCTGTGTAAGAGTTTGTGCCTCTATTTTTCCAACCATTCCCTGATCTAATAAAATACATTAATTGTCCCTGCAAAATTTAATGTGCAAACAATATTTTGTACATTGGAGTTGATGTTTTCCAATTTCAGCCCCTATTACATTGTATCCACAATGATACTTCCCTGCTTCGGTGTTTTGTTTTCCTCTTCTAGCTTGTGGCTATGCTATCCTCTTTTAGTTCACTTCCTATTTATGAGACTATCTAGATACATAGAGATCATAAAAAGACATCTGTGCAGAGATACAACTTGGAATAAAATAAGGAAAAAAAAAATTCACTGGGAGATCCTTTCTTGTACTGTTTTAGAACAAGATGAGTATTACAGGAAGTTTTGAAGGAAATGTCACATAATCCTACAGCATTTACTGATGTACAGAAACCAGCAGTGAGAGAAGCAGTGCAATGCTTCTTTTCTTTTAAAAGAAATCATGGATCAAAATATCACAGAAATAGATTCTGACTGTGGTCATGAACACAGGGAATGAAAATACAGATTGACTGAGGAGAATGAACTGGTACAAGAAGTAGAAAGTACAGTGATTCCAAAGATTATGTTTTCAGAAATTCAAGGGGAAGGAGGGAATTCATTATGGACAACTCTGCGTACACCACATGAGAAATCCGGTATGGGCCAAGTATGACTGGAGAAAAGAAAAAATCACCAGAAATTTTGAGTCTGAGCCAAGTACAAGAGTAAATTAACAGAAATCTGTGTTTTAGTGATGCACTTAGTACAACTTGGCAACAACTGGCAAACCAATTATAATCAACACAAGAACAATCATAAGGCCATATTATGACTTAGGGCTACGAGAAGCACATTTTAGTTCAAACCAACCCATCCAAGGATAATTGTTACAGCAATATTAACAGCAATATCTTCAAAATTCTTGTTTATTTTAGTCTTTAAAAGATGAGACCTTAGGTAACATACTATGGAGAGAAACAGTTTTGAAAGAGAGATTGTAGCTTCCTCATGTAATGACAGAAGGACTGGGAATATTATTTTTATCCAGACTCTTATTCTAATTTTACATATTAAAGCTGCTGAAAGAATCAAGTTCCAGTTCCGAAGTCCTTGCATCACCAAAACTGCCACTGTTGGCTGAAGGACTTTTAGCAAATCACAAATGCAAGATTTGGACCAAAACAGACTAAGTAGTTTTAAAAAGTATTTTGTAAAGTGATTATTATACAAATCTTCCTTCACTATTTTTCTGATTACCTAGAATACTGTGCTATAATGCCACAAATATATTTTAAGTCCATCCAGTTATTTGGCAGAGCAGCATATAAATCCACAAAGTTTGGAGGAATGTAATTTTACAAATTAAGGTGGTTTCATTAAGTGGCCTCAGCTGCTAGACAGGAAGTCAGACTAACAAAACAGCCTTTCCTTGAAACGGTTACTAGAGGTATTTTTAGGATCAAATTAGCTTTTCACCATAAAGGCTTCCTATTGATTTTTCTTAACTCAGTTTTCAAAACGCAGTCGTGTATCATACAGATACCTGTTTATTTTAGTTGACTTGGCTCAAAGTTTGCTTTAGGATCTTTTTGAAGTATACACTGCAGGCTTTCAGTTGTGTCCTTGTGCTATATATATAGCCCCTCATTTTTATTTCTCATACCCACTTTCTTCCTCTTCAGTTTGCAGGTTGCTTGATGAAGCCACTCCTTGCAGCTAAACTGAAGTTAGGGTGGACATGCAAACTTTGTGTATAAATCACTGTGTAGTTTTGCTCACAAAATACAAAACTTCTCTTTACCTCTCACAGGATGCTCATAAGTACTGACAATAGGAGACTTGAGAAAATGAAGGTTAATAGTTTTCCCATCTAGAACAAAAAGATTATCATCACTTTGAACACAAGAGCAGCTGCAGCAATCAAAAGTCTTTGATGGTTAAGTGTACATAGGGTGACTCTTTTAGTTACTCACATGGCATCTGTTGCTGTAATGTATTATCACCTCAAAAAACTACAATTGTCTTTACAACATTCCTCTGAGGTTAAGATGTCCTACTGAGCTTCATCTTAGAGTGAGGCAATCTGTTTACAGAGAAGCCAAGTGGCTTTCTGCCGTCAAACAGGAAGCTGTAACAACACAGACCTATGTCTTGGTCGGAGTTTATCTTTCACATACTGTGCCAGTAACCTAACCATGGAGCCATTCGCCTGGTTTACTACTGACAACAGGGAGAATAAAATGGGAACATGAACAAGACTTGGACTCTAACTCAGTGTTAGTTTATGACTGTGAGAACACAAAGCAAAATCAGATTTGCCAATTCTTAGTTTCTAACCTAGCAAATGCAAGCTGCTAAAGTCTGAATACACTGAAAAGTTTCTATGAAATAAAGAGCAAACAGAGCTGTGAAGGTGTTTACAGCCTAAATAAAATAACAAATTCAAGGAAGCACTTCAGCCTCTTCAGCTCCTGGGTTTTGGCTTTCAAGGACTATAGGTCAGGCCATTTTTGTGTATCTAATGTGCCCCATACAGGATAATCTGATGTAGCACAAACTATTTAAAGGACAATAGCCTCCTTTTTTCTTAAAGAAAAAAACATAAAGAAACCACCTGGGGTACAGAGTGAACAGACTGCAGTGATTTTCTCAGACCATTGCACTACTTAAACATTTATTTACCTCTGAAGAGGAGCTGGCTGCCTTTCAAAATTACTTTCTCTGCTCTTCTAATCAGTCCCTTGCAGACAGGAATGGAAAAACAGAATCTGTATTAAAAACATATAAGGAGTCATATTTTCTCTCTTCCTGTGTGAAAAGAGGACGTATGGTGAGGTGGTCTGAGTATCAGTCCTGCATGTGTACCACATGAATCAGACCTAACAGGCAGATGGTATGTGATTTAACCACTTCATTGTTCTCTTAACCTTGCTTAATTATTAATTTGGTATTAATTGCAGATTGCACTAATACAGTTTATAATTTATGATTCAAGTAGCAAATGATTTGTCAGGTTCAAACCTCATTTTTAGCCAAATTGTACCTTTATCTTTGTGTTTGTATTCAGCAGTTACCAGGTCTGTTGCTGGAAATCCAAACGACAGCACTCCTGTGTAAAATGAGTTCCCTGAGTTTGCAGAACACTCCACCTATCCAATCAAGTTCTCTGTTCACGTGTATTTTCATTTTTAGAAGAAAACAGATTCTTTTTTTCATGATATAGCCTAAAAATTGGGTCAGAAAAAAGCGTTTTCTATCTATGTATTTTTTGTAGTAACACTAATAAATAGTTTTTCCAGTACAGGGCAAGCACAGGCCTGGAGTGACACATGCAATTCCACTTCAACAGCTGAGCTTGTTGTAGTACAGGTTGGGGTTTATTGGAAGTCTAAGAAGAGATGGTGGGAATGAGTTTCACTTTCCACACTTTCCTGAATTTTCAATTTCAAAGCACACACTCGTGTAGCAGTTAAAACAAAACATGAAAGAGAAGCAGCTTGTCATTACACGAATGTGTTGCTAATGATGACTAGCTGATTAATTACCATGTTTTTTTCAAATTCATTTGATTCCTACCTCTTTGTGTCTTGATCTTAAGCTACCACTAAGCTACCACTGTGTTTACCATCATCAACAACTAATAATCACGCAATCCTAGAGCAAGAAAGATTCTTAAACTATTCTATAGAGGTTTTTGCTGACGTTAATTCTTCCGGATTAACCATGCATCAAAAAAACATTAAAAAAAAGCACCTTGAATGCTTGTTCAAGAGAACATCTTGGGAACAAATAAGTGTACAAACATGTGCAAACAGTTACAGTGAGGCAGAAAGTGTGCATGAAAGAATAATGTGTCATCAGCCCTAATTTCTGCCAGTGCAATAAAGAAACAGACCTTGAGTGGAAGGATAACAAAAAACCTGTTTGTCCATCAATAGCTGTAAACCAGAGTCATACCAAAATTCACATAGTACCTTAGCAGCAACATGAATCTGCAGTGCATTCAGAGTAAAAGAAACAAAGAAATCTTTTGGATTCAGAGGGAACTGTGTGCTCACATGAAAGAGGAAAATGTGCTCACAAATTCCCTCATACTCCAGATATGGTTCCTAAGAGAGAAAAAATATGCTTGATTGTTCTTTGAGAAAGAAACGTTTCCACATATACATAAACACTACATGAACTTTTCTTCTATAGGAAAATGTTCCATTCTCCAATAGAACAACATTCACTCACTCTCCCTCTCGTCTATATATACATACACATATTTCCACACTTTTCTTTCCATCTTGTAATAGTCCAGACAGTTTCCATATAGCCCACTAGACACTGTAAATCTCAAGTAGGACTGGTTTTTATGAAACATTTGTTTCTAGACTAACCCCAATGTCTAACTGGATACCCTTCCAGGCCCACTGTAATATACATTAATTAAGATGATAAAACACGTGTGAAATTTATACAAATATGAAGTTTTCTGAATTTTTCATGTGATTAGAACAATAACAAAATAAAATATTTTCTATTACAGGAGCATCTCAAAACCTACTCCAACGATCAGGCACTGAAAGTGAAATGAAAAGTGATGGATCACGCCACAAAGGGCTCACAAGGGCAATATAATTGCAAAACAATGTCGTGTGGATGGAACAGATCTGGAAGAGAAAAAGGACATACCAGATAACAATAAGCCAGCAATTAATTAAGAAACATTAGTGTATACAAGCTGCCCAGTCATTATCAGATTTTCCAGATAGCCTAAGAATAGTAAATTTTAATAAAGCATATTAAATGCTATTTTCTTTCATCTGTTTAAGATTATGTAGCTGTTCATCTCTTTAGCATGTTACAAAAACCAAGAAACACTTTTGTGACAAAAGGACAAGGTTTATAACCACTGCAGAAAAGCCATATATTACAGATTAATATTGAAAAATATATAGTGGCTGCAGAAGTGTATTAACATTTGTTAAAGCTGACATATTGAATGGACTTACATGCATCTATATTACTAATACTGAATTCAGTATGCAATGTATTATTTTGTTAAAAAATTGACTTAATTACATGATATTATTAGTGATGCTGAATTAACTTTCATATCCATATTATCAAAGAAAAGCAATTTACCTATTGTTCACAAGTTAATTTTTGTATGTTTTCTATCTATAGTTTAATTACTCTTTTATCAATATTAGACAATATTTTTTGTGACAGAGCAAGCTTCATTACAAGATACAAAAGGAAGTAAATGTGCAAGATGCGGGTTTACATTATAAGTTAAAGTATACTAGTTTTTTCTGTGAGCAGAATACTAATTTAGATTATTTTCAAGGTGAGATCATTATGTACCTCCAGCAATTCAACCAAGAGAAAATCTGATTTATACATCACATTAGTAAGCGTAACACAAGGTCAAATATTACATAAACTACTTATTTATGTTTACAATTACAGCTTACTGTTGAAGTCTAGTCCTTTTTTCAGAAGGTTTGCAACACAAACTTGAGAAGCTTTTTATAACATGCAGGAACTCCATCATCCTTGGAAACAGGAAAGTAATCATGTCTACATTGCCAGTAAATGAAGCTGAAGAAGTGACCCTGTAAAAGACAAAGACAACAGCATGGTAGGCTCAGGAAAATGCGTGACCATTTCAATCAGCCTGAAAACCAATAACAAAGTGAGCAGCAGTGCATCAAGGCTTTTTCCAAAGGATTATCTGAAATGTTCTGTTTGAACTCCCTCATACAGACTGAACTATTTAAGAATAAACAGGTAAAAATGGTCAGACTAATGAGTAAATATGTCAAGATGTTTATTCAGCAGTCATAACACTGATAAGGCTTAAATTCAGCAAGTAGAAACAGAACTCGAATTGGATTACCACTCAGCACACCAAAACAGGAACAGAATTCAAGCTTTTGAATCTGTCTCCTGAGATGAACTTAAGATTGATTAGTTTCCACAGCAAAGCCAAGATAAAAAAGATTTAAAATTCCAGTGGAGAGGTAAGTAGTAGGGGTAAATCCTTAGCAAAAAACAACACTTAATCTTCTTTTTAAATATAAATTGTTTACTTTTAATTAAACAAAAATTGCTTGCTTACTTTGCTTGTTTTGTTGTATTACAAAGCAATGAATAAATCAAAGATGTCTCTCTCTTGTTACTTTTGGTTCTTTATGCCATAATCCTTTAAGCTCAGCCTGTCAGATGTCACATATATTCTTTAAGCTCAGTATTTTTTTTTCTTTTTTTCTTTTTTCTTTTTTTTTTTTTTTGTTCCAGTGGATGAATGTTTCAAAAGTTGGAAAAAATCAAAACAAGTTATAAGGAAATGCTACTAAAAGAACTATGTATATTAATTCTGATTTCTGCTTAAGTTTTCTGGAGAGACATACATTTTGACACTTTGACATTTTTTTAATTTATAAATCAAGATTTGATGAAGTTTTGAAACCAAGTCTTAGTCTCTTCTGAGATGCATGCCCAAAGCCCATCAGAAGTAATGGAAAGTTTTTCTTCAGAGGAAAAGATGATGGCATCAGTTTTTCATTAAATGTTTTGATTCTCTATGTTCTAGTAAGTAGGCTGCTTCTTCAGAATTCTTGTACTTTTCAGAATAATGCATTTGACAGAAGTTATCATCATTTATAAAGATTAATAGTATATCTATTCAAAGAAAATAATCTAGGGAAATTGTCATTATTGTCAGAAAGATACAAATACATTATGTAATTGAACTTTAAACTCACATATATTACCACCTCTAAATGTTTTTCTGCTATTTGTAATCAAACTCCATTTTTTTCCCCTTCTACTGCTAAAAAGCTGGCGAAAATGTTAAACAATATTATTCAACCAAATGCTTGTATTTATGTATAGTGGGTTTCCAAAATGAGTCAATGTCTGCTGAAAATTTCAGTTAATTATGTGGGGAGGTTTCATAGTATCATTATTAATTAAAATGTTCCAGTTTAGTACTGAGTACCACTGATTATAGTTGTAAATATAATTGACTGTGTTCCTGTTATACAAGTTGCTGCAAGTAGGGATATTTTGCACATGGTAGGTAACGATACAACACATTTTGAGCAACAACAGCCTCAGCTACCTAACCTTACTCCCCCACAGGTCTAATTTTGAGAAACAGAGACGAGCACATAAAGCAGTCTTCATTCCAGTTTACTCTTCAAACTTTTTTTATGAGACTATGTGCAAAATCTGTCTAAATTGTGGTTTTGTTAAGTGGGAACGATCTCTATCTATTGTAGGACTGAGATCATCAACACATTTGACAATTACAAGATCATCTTTTGTAATTCCTGACTGATGCCAAAGTATTGCCTGGCTCTGAATCTGCCGTATATTTTGAAAAGGTACTGAGGATGTCATTAACATGTCACTAATAATTCTTGTTTGGTATGACAGTGGAAAACATAAAAGCACCACGAAGAGGAAAAAAGTTCACTTAAAAATGATGCAAATACAATATTAATATTGGAGAGCCATAAAGATTAACGCTCTTTTCTCATCCCATGCTACAGCAAGCTGGTTTGCTTTCAGTAATAGTTTATCAAAATTACTAAGTTCCATCAGAAAATTACAGTAAGTCCTGATAGATGACTCATGGGTTCAGAGACTTAAACAGGAGTGTGAGTTATGACATACAGTTTGTGCATAAAAATATAATTTAAAAGGTTTATCTGATAATGGGTCCTAGGTGTGCACAAAAATATTTTTTAAAACATTTGTAGCACTCTGGAATAGTGATTTTGCAAATATATACCCCTATGTGTCTCACAACAACAACAAAAAAGAACTTTTTTGACTAATGAGAATTAATTTCTCGGAAGTTAATGAAACCATTTTCTTTGGAGAATCATTTCCTTCATGTAGAGAGATTAGTTGAACTTCAGATGAAATTTATAATTTATGATTTTGTGTTCAGACTGCTAATCAAAATGAAGACAAAAAAAGTAAGACAGAGTGAATATTTAAAATTTCCACAGTTCCCATCAAAAAGGACACATAAGGCTTAAGTGTGAAAGCTCTAGTTTCATTTTGTTCCGTGTCTTTGACAGAAGAGCCAGAATAGAATCAATGCATAAATCAGAGAAGAAAACAATACACCTCACAACGACCTTCAGTTCAGATATTCAGTTGATTTCCAAAGACCACATACTGTGAAAATTGATACTTCCAAATAAATTCACTCATGTGGGCAGTCCCATTGTATATATTAGTGTTAAGCAAACAAAATTTCACTTTAAAAAATTGTCAAAAATCACGCAAACATTTTTAACAATATCTTTCCCTTCAGCTGTACCTAAAAATTAACAAAAAATCAGAGGGTTTTTACAGCAAGTCAAGCTCAAAAAGATTGCCAATACAGTCAGAATTGAACTATATTATATTAAATGAAGATTGGTCAGGCTGTGCCATATTCATTCTGTGCTTCAGGCATCCAACCTGCTTTCTTTTTTCTAACAGTCATAAGCCTTTAATCTGACATACAACATTCAGTATGTAACTGCAGGGCTGGCTGTGTCTTTAAGCGAACAGACACAAGTGAAGCGTGCTGCATGTGATGTGCACTGCCCTAGGAGGAGCTCAGGGAGGTATCACGCACGATTTAGATACGAGTCTTTCCCTCTTCTCCACTTTCTGGCATAGGTTTAAAGTGGACTATATTTGTAACCACTTATGTAATTCTTGCAGCAAGCCAGATGCTTGCTTTCCCCCCATGCTTGCTTACTTGCAGACATAACCCACACAGCAGGTATGTCTACTTTGCAAAGTAAAGGTCTGAGCCTTTTCTAGGTTCAAATTATTTTTGTTTACATGCTTTCACATTTAAATGGACTAAACACCAGTAAAAACATGTTATAGGCTTACAGATAAGCAGATACTCCAATCAAAACTCTTCCTAAACATTGCAAGAATGATAAACGTCTGCCCCACAACTTGGCCTGGTCAGTAAATGTGAATGGAAAGTACACGGACCACAGGCATTTTTACTAGAATCTTATTCACATAGCCTGACCTCAAATCTATTAGTTTACATTCATACTTTACCATCAATTTTGATTTTTTTTAATATATAATTAAATGCTTACTTGAACACAGAAAAGCTTGTCTTTTGTATTCCTGACCTGAATAAGAGCTTGTTCCAGTCTTCAGTATTTGCATACCTAGGCTTGCTGATACTGGTTAATTGGAAAATCTGTTAAAAGAGCCTATTTTCTCACATTCTTTTATTCTCACATTTTTAAAGAAAGAAAGCCTTGGTAATCTTAGGAAATAATCTGAAACAACTATTTCTTATCTAGCCCTAACTCTCCATTACAATGTAGCATATCTCCTATATAATTACCTCTGATTTATGAAAATGAAATCTGATTTTTGGTGTTCTGTCAGATAACACGGGGATTTGTGATTATGTCCTAACTGATGTAGTTGTTTTAGCTACAGCCCAACAACATCAAGTCAGAGTGCTCTGGAACTGTGCAATCACAGAGCCAAATTCTCATACTGACAGCAGAAGCTTCAATAGAAATCCCTAATACCTGGCAATATTAGAACTCATGGCCAAAAAAAAAAACTCTAGAAAGAGAACAGAATGCAGAAAGCAATAACAAATAGAACAAATATCATCTTTTCTTGTAAAGAATAAACACCAGAAAACTGGCCTTTGATGTTGAGAGTTGCCCAGTAATAACCTGTACTCAGTATGGGACAGATATATGGGTCAGGTCTAATCATTTCTTCTTGCTATGAATATAAGAAAAGAAAACACTTTCACACTGCAAAAAATTATGGTCTAAAGCTTCACGAATGGTATGGAAGATACACAATCAGTGGACTATTATACAATGCAAAATATGAAATCAGATAATCAAAGATTATGCTGTAATGGATCCCCCAGATTCAGCAATCGCGTTAGACACAATTTCATTAACTGTGGGAGGCTCTGTAGAACTCAAGAATAGACTCTTCAGATATAATGCATTTAATTTTATTCAAAGAAGTAAAAAATCCAGCTCTTTCTGACCACTGATAACAAAAACACATCTCAGTATTCTTTTGATATTTATTGCTATTTATGGATGTCTGTGAAGAATTCTCTGAATATAATTCTGGAAGAAAACCTCAGAATCCTGAAATATTTTAAGTATATAGATTCTTATATGTGAAAGAAAATGTGTCTTAGAAAACTTTCCTTGGCATAATTTGGAAATGGCACATCCCAAAGTTAAATTTTCCCTCAAATATAATGCAATCACAGTTAATAGCTCACCAAGATTCTTGGACAAGTTATGACAATATCTAGATAGGTATCTAATGTAACAGTGAAAGTTGAAGTATTGGAGCAATTCTTGTCTCAAATAATAGTTTAAAAATCAAGTAGAGCTACTCACCTTGTAGCAAGGAGTTAGGAAAGGAATGGAAATACCCATTACAGTGAATTACACAGAATTATTTATAGATACCCATGCCTGTACAGCAGCAGTCAAATACAACCCTATTATGAGGGACATATCATGAGTATGCCCCTTAAAGGCAAGAGTTGATCACCTTTTCTAGATCACTATCAGAGACCTTACACTGAGCTGTCTAGCCTCCTCTTTAATCCACAGCGTAATAGAACTGACTGAAACAATGGATGCAATTCACCAGAATAAACTGTCTCAAAGTACATCACAAAGACTCTTTCTGGGGACTATGACAAAAGAAAGCATATTTGATAAATTAAAGAAATGCAACTCTACTGTTTTGTTACCCATAATGAAATCCAGTAAGGTACTCATTTTCCTTGGAAAACTCACTAGAAAAATGGACTCACAGAAAGAAGATTGTTTTTATTCTTTGTCCTACCAATGGAAAAAATTGTTTCATTCTTCAACGCTATTAAATCAGACAGGGAGGCTGAAAACCTTAAAAAATTAAAAATTGATTTTTTTTGTCTTAATCACAATATTTTACACCCATATAGAGCCAGGTTCTGTACTTAGAAGCTTTGGTCTGATTTTATATTCTGTAACTTGGAGGAGAATCAGGCTAAACTATTACAGTGAAATTTTAACTCGTACCTTACAATTTAGTTGACGAATCATTTTGATTTCTCAATATTTAATGTAGGTCTTGCAAAATATACTAATACAAGAAGTGATTAAATACAGTGTTGTTTCTTGCATTTCCTGTAACACAGGAGGTTTTATTAATCATAGAATCAGGTTGGAAGGAATGTAAAGAGTTCATGTAGTCCAATCTCCTGCTCAAAGCTAAGTGATACCAGGCTACATTGCCTGGGGTTTTGTCCAGATGGGTCTTGAAAATCTCCAAGAACACAGAATCCACAACCTTTCTAGCAAACTTGTTCCAATGATTAATTATCCCATAATGATTTTTTTTTTCCATATACCTAATCCAAGCCACTCCTGTTTGCACCTGTCTCATTCTCCCACCACTATGCACCTCAGTTAAGAGCCTGGCTCCATTTTCCTGGTAACTTTTTAGGTATTGAAATTCTTGTTTGTCTGTTACTGGATGCAAAATCTGTACTTGCTCAGACTGCAAACAAAATAACTGGCAATGCCTATAAATGGGAAAAAATACATTGCATTAAATTTTACATTCTTACCCACTGATATTTCTAAATGTTTTGCACAATTGTATTTGTATTTTATGAATAATTTTTAAAGATGCAGGGTTTAAAAAAAAAAAAAAAAAAAAAAAAAGATGGGGAGGGACAGCAAAAAATTATTTAGTTTGAGTGACAGATCACAACTAAAGACTAGGAGTTTAACTACTTTCAGTTCTCTCATTTCATGTTCCCTGACTTGGTATCACCATTCCTACTCAAACTACAACATCAGTAGCTGTGAAGGAAGAAAATGTATCTTTAAATCTGGAACTAAAAGCAGGACCATGACAAAGCCTTGGCATAAATAATGCCCCAGTAATTAACAAGACAAGAAGACAGAAAATATATGACAAATAGTAGACAGAGGGGCTTCCAAAAGGAACTCATAAAACATTTTCAATCAGTTATCAGAGAGGGTCCATCTCAAAGCATTCATTCTGGGAACATTCCTTTTGCCATTACATTGTAAAGAACACCTCACAAGTGTTATTACTTCTGGAGCAGCAGAACGTCTCAGAGGCAGGTGAAACTTTTGCCAACATTGGACACTGTGCTGCTGGTTTATTATTTAAACACTTAGAAATTCAGCGCGCACACATTCCCCTTGCCAATTTGTTTAAGTTTATTCATTCTTTCTCCATTTGTCTATTCTACTTGTTTTAATGACAGAAAAGCACCCTTGAGCCTGCAGGTAAAACTGAATCAAATTTTTAAAATGTCAGAGCTCTGACAAAGGCCTGGTTCTTTAACAACTATTAAATAATTAAGAGGTTGCAGCAGCAGTTTGAAATGGACCTTGCCAATGCTTGATAATTTATTTTCATATCAAAACCATAAATCATGAGCAATCGTGGACATTTCTAATGTCATTTGAGGACAGATTGTAAAGTTCTAAGGCTGTTTTGAGGAAAAGACAAAGAATATACACTGCATTAGTAAAGAAGTAAAAGAAAAATCTTTCTAGTTTAAAATTAGATTCCACACCTAAAGTTCATTTCCATTTCATGCATTTTCCTTTACATTTTCCTACTATAATGAAAATTAATCTACTTTTTTCACATCAAACATGAACAGACTGAGACAGAAGAAACAGCATGTCTTGGTTTATCAGCCCTTACTCTTTCAACTCTTTTCTTAGTTACTGCAGCCCAATTCCTGTGAAAGTGGTGAATTTTATCCTTGATAAGGGAAGGACAATGGATCACTTTGATACGTCTCTGTAGGCTCTGTGAGATAATAAAACGTGAGTCAGCAGAGGAGCAAGCGTGGGGTTGACAAATGCAAGAACAAATGAATCTTCAAGAATAATGGGAACTTCATCCCTTTAATAGAGGAATTCAGTGTATCTGTAACAGGGCAAATGTTTTTCTCGTATCATAGATGTATGTTCCCTTCGCTTTCCTTGTCTTGTAATTTTTTTTCCTCCTAAAAATGATGTAACATGAACCAAACACCTTGCTTTAGAAGGAAAGAAAAACATGTAGCTATTACATGGTTTCTAGCTATGTTCATTACTACAGGGCTGATCAGAATTTCTTCAGAGGAAAACTGACAGTAAAGGCAGATGCCACACCAAAATCTCAGAAGTAAGTTTATGTGGCATTAACAATGAAAGGACAAGAAGAGAAAGCTGAAGATAACAGAAAAATAAATGAAAATAACGAGTGGTCTGAAGACTTAGCACAGGGGAATTCGGGGAACAGTACAAGATGATACTGTTGGAAATCAGAACCAGTAAATCCATGGAGGAAGATCACCAGAAATACATTTGAAGTATAAGATGCTGGAGACAACTGAAAGACCTAGGACTTTATACATTCATATACATGCAGCCTCAGTGAAGGAAGTGTATTCATTAAAATTTCTTACACAAGAAACACATTTCTGACTCTAATGCATAAAATCTCTGCAAACAAAATGGAAGGCAGTTGCACTTTAGTAAGAAATGCAAACACCAAATTTACAGCATTCCTTAAATATTAGTCCTCCCACATGATAAAGGAAAGTGATGGGTATTCACCAGTTGTTCTTTAGTCAGAGAAACACCTCAGAGAAAATACCCCATTAGAAAAACAATCTGCCCAAATCCTTCTTTCTTAAGGCAAAGAAAATTACTTCATTGTCAGAATTATAGTAAAAACAAACTACAAAATAATAAAATTAGTTTGACTGTGAGACTGTCACTCTTCTGAGATTTTACAGCTGCAATCAACGATACAAAATTGAAAGGACTGTGAGCACTGCTGTGAAAGTCTCCCAGCTTCAGAAATTATTCTTCCTTCTGTCTGAAAGTCGTCTGCAAGAACATGACCCAAAGACTATAAACAAGCAGACAGACTCTGCTGCAATATATTCCTACTAATAAATGTATCATGCTGCCTCCTAAAGCCCATTGTTATTTCCAGGCTAAATTTATTCATTATCAGGTTTAGAACCATTTATCTCTCAGATGACACTGCACCTCAGTTCAAACATTTAGCCCTCCTGATACATGCCTCCCCCTGCATTTATAGAGCAAAGACACATCTCTCTCAGCCTTATTCTGCTAGGCTCACCAAAGCAGATTTCTTGACCAATGGCTACACTGTCACATTATATAGTGCTGCCTCTGTTCCAGACTAGCAATGCACAAGCCAGCTCCAGTCCTACAACCATAACCTCTGCGAGCGTACTACCCTGCCCATGCTAGTGAATTACAGGCAAAGCTCTCTATCATGTCCCACACTCATCTGAGCAATGCACATGCTCCAGCTTAACTTCATCTGATTTAGCTAATCTCTACCATACACACAGTCTACCTGAAGAGGTCCTACCAGTATAACAGCATTACTAATTTCTGCCATTTGATATACCTGAGCATCACGTTTGCCATTTTCACTGCCATATCATTGCGGAAACAGAATTATCTTGCAGCTGATTAGTATACTCTTGTGTTCCCTCTTGTCAGTCATACACTGATAGCAAAAATTCCTGCAATTAGTCCCTAACTGCATGACCTCGCAATTTAATACTGTATTCCATCCTGTTTTTACTAGTTCACTTCAAATTCACTAAGCCAGTTTCACCTCATCTTTGTATCAAACGATGTTTTCCAGTTTTAAGACATCAATGAATTCAACTACTATTTATAACAGGGTCAAAATGAAAAAAAGATACATAAGATTGATGTTCCACTATTCTGGAGGCTCTCTTTCAGATCATTAGTTCTTATCTCATTAAAATTTTCATTATTGCATTGAATTTTTCATCATTTCACAATTCATCTGCTACATGCTATCTTTCCCAGCTAAATAACACTTTACATGGCACAATACCAAATACATTCCTAGAGACGTTATAAGTAAGATCTGCTGCAACCTCCTTGCTTATAAAAGAGTCAAAATGGACAATGTTATCAGGCTGATCTATCACAATCTGTCTTAATTAGCTATTTGTTGGTTTTGTTTCTTTATTAGTTTCCTTTATGTTTTTGCTTATTTTTTCAGTTGATAAATTCACAGTCCTTGCATACTATTAATTCAGATTCATGAGTATACATAAATGCCAGGGTTTTCCACTGTTACAGACTGAAGTGTAAGTATGTAGAATATAATCTCTTTTAAGGTATGTACAAAGTTTTTTCATAAAACTTCTTTCCCCCAAAGATAGTTATAGCAAAGTTGTCAGTTATGGAAATGGGTAATGTTTTTGGTTAATTGTTGAGATATTGTTTTGTTAGTTGAGAGATTGTTCTTAACTTTGTTGTAGTGTGACATTTTGTCTTGCACAGAAACATAGTAAGCTTATGGGAAAAGTTTCTGAAGTACAGGAAAGATTTCCATTTTCTCTCAACACATATACAGATGCTGATAAATACTGAAAGACAGAAAAAAATGTTCAAAAGTATAGATTTGCTTCTATCAACAGTGACTCCATTTAGTTGTAGTATACTACATTGCAAAACAAAGGATATAATAAACTTTTTCACCTAAAACTCACAGCCATTTTTCTCACATAATTTATTTCCTTATGATATAAAGTCAGTAACTTGCTTGAGAGGCAGAATGCAATTATTCTCTAATTAAGAAAATCCATGTCCTTTGTTTAACTGGAAGGGATCCAGACTCAAATATTTGAATGTTCTTTTTTGTCACCATTAACAAAAAAGAACTCTTTATGTTTTCAGGAAATAGCATCAATTATTTCTTCTAGATTTAAGTCCTGGAGGATGAATCTTATGTCAGACCTGGGTAGACCGAGTATCAGGGACAGCTTTACAGCATTGTACTAGACTCAAACTATAGTCTCTGTGCATCATAAATACTTCAATTTGCATATCTAGGAGTTGCACTTTTTAAATAAAGTGCTGCAGAAAGATCCTTGAACAATACACAAAGGCCAGACTTGCAGATGTCTTCACAAGTTTGACCTGATCCCAGTGTGCGCTGGGAGTTATGTCTTGGTATGAAAATTCTGACCTGTGTATGTGCACTGGAAAACAGGTATACTGTGTCATTTGTGTGCAGAAGTGCATTTATGCTTTTGAAATTCTCCGAGTCTTAACTGCTGCTTGTTGGGAATGTATAGTTCGTTTGTAAAACATGTTTCCGCCCACATGGGATAGTGGATTGGGACTTGAGAATATCTGGTAGACACTACTTATAAGGCTTAAAATCAAGGACTCCTCCTTTCCCCAGTCTTACAGTACTTATGAAAAATTTGTCTTCAATTTCCTTATAAATGGTTCCCAGATTATACAGGGATCAGTGTCTTACAAAACTATAAAATAATCTTTCACAATTTCTGTTTTATGTTTAAAAGAGGGTGGGAGGGAAGAAATTCAGCAGATAAGGGAGGAAAAAAAAAAAATCATCATTCAAAATTCAGAACAGCTAAATGGGTCATTCAAGTCTTATAATAATCTCCAGTATCCAGGAGCAGGTGATGACACTGGTAGTCAAGAAGAGAAATTAAGAATACAGAATGCTGACATTTTTTGCAGAGCTTATAGGTCTCATGAACATTGGATTGTCTCTAGCACACATGACTCTCTATGGGGTAACACTTAAATACATTATCAAGTGTACGAAGGCAAAAATATGTATGAGAATATGCAGAACAGCTCCACAGCTTTAATATCTGCATTTTAAGCCACTCAAGTACAGTGGCTTAAAAACTGCTTAGAATCCTTTAAATAGTACTGAAGGTGGTGACTAGTCCTCTCATTGTGGCAACAGACCCTTCTCTGATCTCAGTTTTCCATTAGCCAGTATTGACTAATGAATCATGGTCGCTTCAGTTAGCCAGCTAAGGAATTCATTGAAACTCTTCCTCTTTTACAGTCTGTAGAAGGTAATAATCTGTTGATTTCATTAGCAACTTTGCTCTACTCATAAAAGTATGGTAGCACACTCCCTGTGACCTCACCTGAAGCCATAAAAACATTGTCTATAATGGGAGAATGGTTGTGGACAGAAGACAGAACTTTTCTCAGCTAATTTCAAAAGTACCTGCTGAGCCTTCTCTTTTTTTCTAAAATGTTATCAGTCTAACTGACTGTTAACAGACCAATAGCCAAGGCCTGAGATCCAACTCCTCACCTTTCCTGGATCCTCAGACCTCAGTGTAGATCCTTAAGAGCCTTAAGCATTTCGCAAGTCTTCCAAAACCACAGCCTATTAAATTACCCATCAGGATTCCACAGGCTGCAATGAACACACCAGTTCTCATGTCTTCTTCCAAGACTGCATCTATGGCACTATCATATCATAGCCTTTCCAGGTTATTTAGGAAAAGGCATATTACCCAGCAGAAGTCATTTTCTCTTTCAGTGCCTTGCCTGCTCAGCTCTCTTGTGAAGATTTTATGTCTAATAGCTATAGAAACCAAGATGTGAAGCAAAAACCCTGCTTAGAGCCACTAAATCATATATGGCCGGCAACTGTGGGATTTGTAATATTTACAGACACTCAGAAATTCTATCACATGGATGGATATATTGACAGGTTTGTTCAGAAGTATAATTATGTAAAAGTCATTCAAATAGAAACTAGAATTCAAGAAGAGATAGATATGACAAACATTTTTCTGAAAGTACCTGTTAATCTGGGTGTAATAAAAAGTGATAAAATGTTATAGCAGAACAGAATGGCAAACAGTGGACAACAACAACAAAATAGGAGGCTACAAAATGATAACTGCTTTAATGCTACTGAAAGTTCCCTAGTTTTTGAGGACTGAAAGCAAAAATAAAGCCTAATAGAAATCAGACTTTCATTAACAATCTCTTTGACAGCATTTCATTGGAAAACAATGAGTACAAGTTGATGTAAACATTATTCTTTTTCAAGGTTTAGAGAATAGGTTCCCTCACAGGACATAGAAAGACCGCTTGAAGTTAGGAGGAATGCCCCTCAGCACACAAGCTACGCAGTGAGTAGGTGGAATGAGATGGAGAGGACCACTATATATACTTTTCTGTAAATCTTCTTTCCTTATCCCAAACAAGGTGCATTAGAAGCAGAAGGATTGCACTGTCCCTATTCACTTTCAGAGCAATTCTATGCAGCAGGCATGATTATGCCTGATGTAGCACATCTTAGAAAAAAAGAAAAGAGAAGGTATGTTTTCTTGAGCACAATTCTCCATGCCTCTCACACACAAGCACAAGCAAAATGGCCTGAAGTAATTAATGTCACTGCATTTAAAAACTGCTGTCGTATCACCACTCTTCCAGTGGGAGTTCTGAAACTTCTTTTTTCCCCAAAGGCTTTACGAGATCTAGAAGGGCCTGGGCACGGCAGGAATCTGGCCAACAGCCAGGAGGCTTAAAGTGCTGTTTCAGTTCTAAACCCCAGCATTCAGTTTTGTTTGCCGCAATGCTGTAAAATCTGCTTTAGCTGTGAAGAAACTTTCAGCAATGTGTGAACTTTTACTCAAGAACCACGAGATGGCACCACAAGAAGCCACAAAACCTGAGCCATTATCAGCAACTGTGATCGTGCTCATTTATATAATTAATAAAGCAATTGAGTGGGACTGTTTCTCTTTCAGGTAGTACTACAGAGATTACAAATGGATTTCTGCTCAGTGACTTTTCTATTCCTATAAAGCTGAGCAGCCAGTGTTTAGACTGATCCATTTCAAACAGCTGAAACAGACACAACACAGATCAGTATTTGAAAAGGTGATCAGTGACCACAGGTATCCAATTTCAAGGTAATTTTAATCACATTTAGGAAGCCTCATTTCACAGGCTGGCTCATTTAACTTCTACATGACACTTGTCCTGTTCCTTCCTCTCACACCACCATTCAACTGCCAGTACCCTGCCTGGCACCCCACACTCCCCATTCCCACACAGAGCCATCTACCAAGTGGGCTTCACTGCCTGACACCTGTCATGGAGATAGGAGAGGAGGGTCCCAAGCCCCTAATGGGAGAGTGAGAAAACTAGTTTCTAGGGTCCTTGGCAAGGTAAAAGGGACTCCAGGATCCTAAAGGGAACAATAAGCCATATTTTCTGATGTCAGTCTGACCAAGACTCTGGCCAGAGGTTCCAGCCATCAAGTAGTTTTACTTTTCTGCTGTAAGAAAGCTTTCCATCATGTTCTGACATCGTTTCAGACACAGGAGTTCTTACCCAATAGACCAAGCAGCCAATATGTCCCACTGTAGCACAGCCTGTCCAGTGCACACTCTCAGTCACGCGACATGGAAGGCTCTTGTCTGTTAGACCCTCTCAGCTATTTTTTTATGCCCTTAAATAATGGAGTGCTTCTGGTCACTATAATTCACATCCCTTAGGCTATAACAGCATTTCACCTTCCTGCTTCCTACCAGGAACAATATTTTTAACTTTTCCCTGCAGATTGGAGAGGGCACGAAAGGATGCTATTGTGACATGGCACATAAACTGCTTTGTGCTCTCTCTACTCAACCTCCAACTATCACCAAGGAAACAACATCAAATCCAGAAGCCATTAACACAATATCTAAAAATAACACACCTCCACATCAGCTTTCTAAACATGCATTTGGCTGAATAAATATGGTACCTCAGCATTACTCCCCAAAAATTGTTCAGCCCTCAGCAGGCAAAAGGTTCTCAATACTCTGAATTAAAGGAAAGTGATTTACTGACTGCTGTTACATTGATGGGTTTTTTGTTGTGGGGTTTTTTTTGATTGTTTTTTAATTCTGTGACACTAAGGGGCTCAGATATTTATTTTTCATTAGCTCTTATCAATTCTGGAATGTTTTCTGTAGTAAAATGATCACATGGCAGTGTCAGGTCGAATCCTCTACAAACACAAGCAAAACTGAATTGTTGGTAATCAGAACTGGGATGCTGGAGTCTGAGAGATGCTACCAGAAAAACAGACATATCGGGGTCTTGATTTGGCTAATACCAGGAAAATGTCCAAGGGCTGAGATAGACAATTGTTTCTTCCACAAGACAATTGTTTCTTCCACAAGAGGAATAACCCTAAACTCTCACTCTCTCACACACACACACTTCAAGCTCTGTCACAGGCAAAAGGCGCCATGGTTCTCTTCCTCTCCCTAGGAGTCTGCTTCCCTGCCACAGCCGGCTTTACTTATGCCTGGGAGTTCTTCTGCCTAAGAACAGCAACATTCCTACAGCACAGTTAATTAGGAGAGAGTATCAAGGCAGAATGGGAGGGAAAGGAAAGAGCTGCATCCTTCACTGAGAACAGTAAACACAGATCCTACTAACCACTGATTTGGTTGAACAGTGTGTAATGCTGTACAAAGTAACTAAAAGTTAAGACTTCAGCTCAAGCCTGAACCTGCCAAATTTGTACCTACTTTATTTAAGAATAAAGCCTCTGGGTTTTTATTATTATAATTGTCTGGAAAAATACATCTCCATCAGGAATTTAACCAAATGCAATGCCTCGGTTTTTATTTAATCATTCTGCTAATATAAGTTAACAAATAAGATCTGGTTTTCTTATTGAGTGATATACTAGGCTGAAAGCCTTTTTATTAAGCTTCGGATCTGTTTCCTCATTAAAGCTCTGCAATACTCATTCCCGCAGTAGTTTCATGAAATTTCTTTGCAAATTTGCGATCTGATCACAATCAAACTCCTACAGCTCACAGAGTAACTCCAACACCCTATATTCTGTGCAATAATAGCTCCATGCCCTGGAATAAAGATTCCATAAGGCTTCGGAAAAAAATCCTTTAAAAAAATGTTTAGAATCCCTAAAAGCAGTGAATATTGTAAATACTGCTGGTCAGTTAAAATGCTAAAATCACAGTTGAAGGTGGCTATGGCTGTACACATTCTTTTCAACCTATTTTTCCTTAAACAATTTGACCTAAAAATTACTGCACTTGCAAAAATAATACGGGTCAGACATCTCCAGCCTAAGACTTTATTTAGCAACCCAAATAAGACAGGTTTTTCATCCATTACCCAAGTGTGCTGAACCACCTTGTTGTCAACTTTTATTGTGTTATCAATGCACACTGTCAGCAAGATTCAAATAAGCCTTATGTTGAATATCATAGCTGCAGTTTGAAAACAATTAGTAGGTGCTGTTTTCTACGAGTGAATAAGGTACAGTCCTGCTAAACTTACTGTTTTAGAAGAAATGCACATTTTTTCAGAAGCCCTTTATAAAATCCATCATAGACAAATGCTTGTCCAGCTTCTTAGCATGCTTACAGAGCATAATAAAAATACTGATGAATTTTTAAAGGGTCTGAAACATTGCCTTTTTTATTTCTAGGTGTAACAAAACATGAACATGACAGATCAGTGAAACAAGCTACTTAGAAAAAAAATGCAACCGTTCCTTACACAGACTACTAATGGCAGCCTTTGTCCTTTGGATTCAAGTCATTCTTTAATATTTGGGACTTGAAGTGTTATTTACATAAAAGTTTAATAAAATTAAATGTTGTTATTGATAGAATCTGTGTACAAAAACTACAAGAAAAATAACTGAATGACAGTAACATAAGCATCTGTATTGTTCCTTGACCTTTTCTATGTTCATTAAACACTTCTCAGAAGGATTAGTTTCTGCTGCTGTTGACTGCAAGCAGGATTTTCGCAAGACTTAGAAAGACTAACAGCTTGTGTAGGTATTTGGAAATATGGGACATATAACCTTTGCTCCAAGTAATGGAAACTAGTCTCAAAAGCTTTCTAAAATTCTGTGCTTCTAAATACATAGTCAATGCATTCTAGTGTTTTCTTTATTCTCCTGAGACTGAAATATTCTGCTTGCATATGGGTGGATATATGAATTCTTCACTAATGATTATCTCTTTAGCTGACACTAATTAGTTGCAACTATCCAGCTAAGTGTACAGCAGGCACAAGCTACTTCACAATTCTGCATCATCAGTGCTGGGCAATTAAAACAATATCAGTAAAAATTGTATTGAACAATAGTCACCAACTACCCAATGCAGTTACCACTAAAACCAATGAGGGTCTCTCCAATGACTTTAATAAGAATCACAGTAAACCCCAGAGGCATATAAAGGGGTAATGCAATGACAAAACTCGCCTACCATCAGTAGTAAGCAACAAAAACAACAACAACAAAAAGGAAAGACAACACTCCAGTCAATTTACTTAACATGGGCCTGTGCTGTGAAATACCAACCCCACACTGGGAGTTCTGAGGCGCAGATTCAGAAGCAATTTACAACCTATGTACTTCAAGGATATTGGTTTAGTCAATCACTGGGTAGCAGCAATAAGGTCTTTTGCTTTAAATGCCTCCAGTTAAATTTGAACCTGTACACAAAAACAGCTGGACAAACACAAAAGGGTAGAGGAAGGGTACTTAGTCAAGACAGGCTGTGTACAGAAGGAACTTTACACAAGCACACATTATACTCAGTATGATGGCATTGAAGTGCAGAACTCCACGCTTAAGAAAACCAACTTGTCATTCTCTTCTAACCCACAGAAATTTAATTATGCCATAGATTTAAGCACCTTAAATGTGGCTTGAGACATACATTTAATGAGAAACAGCTTTCAGATGCAGAAACTATTATCCCCAGTAACGTATCTATTTAACAAGACCTAAAACACATAACCACAACCATGAATCTAACAAACCTAAAACCACATCCCTTGACACTTTTAAAAGAATATATTGGAAGCTAAAGCTATTCTGAGTTTGTAGCTGGAATAATTTACAGACAAAACCTGTCTTTCCTATCAGACATTGTATTTTTTCCACTAGAAGGTTCAATACTTCTTCTATCAGGACAGAGTCAGATTTATTACTCATTGGGGATGAGTTGCAAACATATAACCAAGTTTTCCAACAGCACTTTGATAGATGCTGAAGTTCTGTGAAAGATCTCAACTACCTTCTTTTAAGCAAGGCAGATTTACAACTTGCAGTAACAGAATTGCTAGTCTTACCACCACCCCTCTTGAAGAAAGAAATTTCATTAGTTGAGAACATACAAGAAATAGAAAGCTTCCAGTTCTGTATTCAATGCTTTTTGGGAGGGGGGGGGGGTAAGCACAAAGCCACAAACAGAAGAAAAAAAGCATTTACTGCTTAGAAGGGAAACAACAGCAGAATGTGTCACAGCACTTCTAGTTGAAGTGATTAGAAACAGCAAAGCAAGTGTTCTCTTGTGGCAGCAGTGGTAACAATGGCTTGCTAGGTTACAACAGTAAACAGTCCAAGGTAAATAGCCATAGAATACAAAAAAAAATAGCAATATAGAGAAGGCTTTTATCTCCCTGAGATGCCACTAAGGCATTAACACAGCTATGTGAATCTGATGCCCACTATGACTTGCACAAAATTTGGACAGTCTTCATCTACAGGATTACCTATACACCGATCAACCAACCCCCGTCCATCTTGAAGATCAGATTTTCTGTTACAGCATTTGCCAGATTTCCACACTTACTTCAATAGGAATACAGCAATCCCCATCGACAGAGGTTCTGACCATTAAGTAGTAGCCATTCCAGCCAACTCTTCCATTCCCAATCATAATGCAATTACAGGATTCTGCAGCAACTTGAGCCCTCTCATGGGGCTTGCTGGAGCTTGGATTCTGCACAATGGACCCACTAGTAAGGCAACCATAGAGAGGTGGAGAAAGAGCATGAGATTGCTTTGCCCCAATGCAAACAGGCCATTTGCAAAGACATTACAGATCTGTGAATTGCTTAGCTCCAAGTGTGAGCAGAGCACACTCAGGTCTGACTAATTCTTTCTGTATAGACATGCCACTATATCTTTTAATTTCCTAGGCTGTATACATAAGCCACCACAGAATTCCAGGAGTATGGCTTCAATAATTCCTCTTGACAATGTGGGCAACACCTAACATTCAGCCTAGAAGCATAATGACAACTACTAAATCTAGGATGGGCAATACTGCTTAAGAACTAGATAGATAAAACAATTAATTAAGACTTTAAAATTGCTGTAGCATGTGAAGAGGAAGTGTTCTGCCCTCTGACATTATTCCCTTAACTGAAATATAAACCATTTAAAATTGAAAGCATTTATATTTTCAAATAGATACAAAATTCAGTAATAAAGAACCTACATATAATGTTCACATACATGTGAAAAATTGTAGCTTTCTAGATAAATAACATTTGCTACTCCCTTCACAACTACCAAAACCTTTATTTAACCTAATGGGAATATAAACTTGGAGGAGTATGATATAGTTAGCATGTAAACATTTCCCAGAGGTAAGAACTAATAATCTTAGAAACCCATGCACTTACACAGCATCTTGTCCATCATGAGAAGTAATTCCTTTAGTGTATCTCTTTCTAACAAAAGGTGTAGGAACAAAATCAAAGTCAACCAAGTTATAACTCACCAAATTACCATTCTTCACGTGGTAGACTGGTGGTTAGCTGATTTCAATTTGTAATTTTCTATTACCCTAAAAATGCACATTCATGCATTCACACAATGAATTTAGCAGAGTTGACAGATAGAGAACCAACCTAGAACTGATGATTGAAGAACCAAATGCCCTTGATATCAGTGCAGGATTAAATCTTCCTGTTAAAAAGTTTGTATTGTGTTTCCAAGGTGGCTTCATGAACTCTTCAGTGAAAACACTATGTAAAGCATTTCCTGTTAACTCCCCCCTCATTCACACTCCCCAATCAATCCCATTAATTATACCGCTACAGCTGTTCATTTCATTGTGGAACAAATTGATATGGATTAAGAGCAGTGCTGTAAATGAAGGCTGGGTTGGGTTTTTTCCTTTTAATCAGAATGATTTCCCCAATTCATATTGCCACAAGTGAGAAAGCTGAGTGGGCCAGAAAAAGAAACCTAGGGAAGGGAAAAACAGCATGGCAGGGGCTAAACTTGCACTCTGCTTGTGTACCTATGCTTTTAGTGAATGTGTACCACTTCCTCAAACCATGAAACAGATCACTGCAACTGAGAGATTAGATATTTTTTGCATTGTCCTTTGCAAACAAGATTTATTTGGTTGTATTCAATTTGTATCAATTAGGATTTAGAAAAGGACAGATCCTCAGTAGGAACATAACTAATTGTAATCAGCTTTTGTCTGGCATCTCTGAAATTAGTGATTTACAGCAAGTGAGAATCTTCTCTGAGAAGACAGACTGTATTGACACTAAGAGACACAAAAGACCATTATCAAATGATCACAGAGTTTATATTAGTAAAGAGGAAGATGTCTGCTTTCTTGACTTCTTTATACATTTAATTAAGCTTTAGTTATTACTACAGGATTTGTTCAGGGAAAATTTGCAGATCACTTTCTAATTTTGGTGTGATAGGTAATTCATTAACAAATAAGGTATTGCAGACTGGATGGAAACTGGAACAGATGGCCAGTCTGCAGGACCACAGGAAGGTACGAGACACTTAAAGGGCTCATTTGTAAAAACCATTTTGAAAAGTATCTTATCTGCAGGACAACTAATAAGCCAGTGAGAATTTCTTTTCATGATAAAATGCTTTTAACTGTATGTCCTTGCCTAGTTTTCTTTTGTGGAGGGTTTCTATAAAAGTCAGACTGACCATAATAGAACAGTCATAACAAAGCAAGACTGGCTGTTCTGGGCAGATGATAGTAAATACAGCACTACTGTGAGTCATTTTCCCCAGAAGTGCTATGTGAAGCTCAACAAAGTTATTTCTCTGTCATTGTTCTGGTGAAGAGGCACACACCGCTAACTTGTGAACTCAGGAACAGGACAGTGAGCAGGAAAACTCTATTCATAGAATCTTTTATTATCATGACGAACTAGGGAACACATTCAAATTGAGTTAGCATGGATGCCTGTTAAAAATATTAGCATTTTCTCTGTAACATGACAATACCTGATCTGAGATCACTGCCAGAAAATAAGATCTGGAGCCTCATTATGACGTCTTTATAGTCCCTTTCCACAATAGAGATATCTCTTACATAAGTTTAAAAAAATGTGACCATGCAACAGGCAGGAACCAGGACTGCATATACTGGGGTAGAGGTATGAATTTTGAAAAACCACAGTGGTATTTTAAAGAAAAGTGGAGTTACTCATGGTTTAACAAAACTTGCACTGCTAGCTTTCTTGGACCACAAATTAATTAATAAGTATATATGCAGCTCACTGGGTAAGACCTAATTCAGAGAAAAGCAATTAAGATTGGCACCCTGAAACACTCAGGAACAGGTACTCATTAGCCAAGAAACACTCTAGCAATGTCTCCGCTATGAAGAATTACCAGAGGACCATCTTGCACCCCAAGCTTATCAGTTTGAGGGCTGACATAAAACACCTAAACTTTTCCAAAAATAGGCTTCTCAACCTTTCTTTCAAATTGTGGAATGGCTCAGCTATTTCTAAATGCCACTAATCAAATCCGGTGAAACTTCCAAAAAGCCATTGTGACAGTAACCTTCACCATCACTTCCTGAGTGTGTTTTGCTTTTCTTTTTTCTTAACAAGGCTTGATCTCACTGTCTGGCTGAACATTAATCCGCTTTCACCAAGTACCAGACTAATCCTTGTTACATTAATACACTGCAAATCCTCAAGGTATAAGTTACACACGATTTAGTATAAAAGGTAAGCATAGGGCTTTCTTTTCACTACATCTATTACCAGGAAGACAAGTAGAATACAGGTACGTTTTCATCAGATCCTGATCCTGAAATCTTTTTTCAAATTGCAAACACTCCATGTGACTAATTGCTTCTGAAAAATAGACTATCCTTTGCTCTTTCTCTCCCTTGCTTCTTTTTCTTTCTCCCTAAAGACAGGACACATTCTCTGTACAGAAACCTAGATAAAAATATTTCATTGAAAGTGGTGTGGTACTCTGCTATTATTATTCTGTAAAGATTGTTGATGTGCCATTTCAGTCACACAGGAAAATCAAACTCCTTTAACAATAAACATACAGACAGGTCTATTTAATGGCTTTATCCTATGTTCTCACTGATGTTTCTGAAAGCTTGCTATTATAGTACCACTTGAGGATAATGTGAAGACTCAATTTCACCTTGTTTCTATAAGTATTTCCTGTTAAAAATAAGTATACATGTTTCTTCAGTAGAGATATATTTTTTGCTTTATACACAGGATGAAGACAGTTAATTGTTACATGCTGTTATTTTGCTGGAAAGCAATTTGTTGCAATAGCTGTCAGCTCACCAATATTACTATAGCAGTGGAAAGAGAAGAATGTGAATTCTGTATTACAGTGAATGCCACGTGGTGCTCAGGATACTGCTTCACAAGGGTGAGAATTTAAGTTTAATTTCAGGCCCTGGAATTCAATATTCCAAGTGATATGAATAACCCATTTCTCCAGTCCGTAATGAACACATAGGCAGGATGAGCCTTGTGAAAGAACAGACTGAGTAATTGCTGTGCTTTTCGACAGGAAAGTAGATGCACAGCCAATCTGAACCACAAAGGGAAGGATTAAAAGATGCTAGCGAAATTCATATCTTTAACTGGCTGCACACTTTATGTTTATACGGTATAATTAGAGTTGAAAGTATTACAATCTCTACCTTGTGTTCAATTTGTGGTTGCAAACAGACAAAATAAAGCATCCATTAATATGTAGACTCATCTACTTTTCCAAGTCGTTTAAAGAATCAAGTATTTGACCTGCAAGATTGTCTGGTGATGGTATGACACAAATTTGCCATATTGGTCCTCCTGAAAGGAGAAATCTTAGGATCTATGTGAAATTAGAAGAGTCTGATCCAAATCTTTTTTATCTCAGTGGGATTTTCCCCACCAGTTTAATTAGTTTTCAAATCAGTCCTTTATTTTATAAAATAAATTGAATTCTACCCCATAACAAATTTCAAAGTATTTCCTTCTTGTAATTTTCAGGATCCAGTATATAAATATCCACCAGTATCATCCGTTCAGCAAACATGTACCTTCAAGGAGGTTGTGTATGAAACAGTGAAGATCCCTGGCTGTGGTGACCATCCTGAATCTTTTTATTCATACCCAGTAGCTACAGAGTGCCACTGTGAGACCTGTGACACTGACAGCACTGACTGCACTGTGAGGGGGCTTGGGCCATCCTACTGTTCCTTCAGCCAGAATGGAAGCAACCAATGAAGGGCACTTGAGATCACAGTTTGGCTTTAAATGTTGACTTCTAAATAAAGGTACTGATTTGGCTTAAGTGGAAGATAAAAGGCAAGGCTATTTAGAAACTGACAAGACTGAAACAAAGATTTTTAAGGCCAAAATAGAGAGCTACTGACTGAACTTCTCTTTATGGCTTCCTTACTTATCCCATCAGTTTCCTTAAAATCATTTTCATAGGTCTATAGAACGCTGCTTCCAATTCCTTCTGCCCTTGCCTCCTCTTCTGTTTCGCTTTCATTCTTTATATGCCTGTATTTCCACTGCCTAGTTTACTTAGCTTATTCTGTAGTATCCTATGCTTTCAAAAAGTTCCCAACTTCCAAGTCTTTATTATCCCCTGCTTTCAATCTCTCCTCAGAACTCACTTGTTTCAAAAAGCCTCGCAGCATTGGTTTTCTTACAACCAACATCTGTGCCTTCACTTTCTATTAGTTGGACTGCAAATCTCTCTCAGCAGAAGTCCTGTCTTTTTTTTTTGGCAAATTACTTCATATAGTCATTATGCTCTGTAAATAATAACAGCATGTTTATTTAAGAGCCAAAATCTATGTTCAAATTTTGAATGTCATCTGAACTCTTGTGCTTTCTCAGTAAGGCTTGTTATCTTAGGCTCAGTGCCGCAGTAACACAAATAACATGAACTCTAGTTCATACATGGCTAACTTGAAAAAAGAATCATCAGCTGTCCACTTGCACCTGAGTAAACATATCTTAAGTCAGTTAAACAATTTTTTAAATTTTGCCACATATCCCAAACACTGGATTTCCTCTCATGCAACAGAGCGTAATAATAAGAATTTTTTAAACACTACTTAACAGAGGAATCTCACAAATTATTTAGGGATTAATCTAGAGGCACCTGATCTCAGTCATGCAAATACGGTGTGACAACATGCCTTGAAAGTAGTTCACAGTAGTCCCTTCTAAGAATGGAAGTTCACAGAGTTCTGCAGCAACCTGATGCTGCAATGGCCAAGATGAAGTTGGGATGGTCTGGAAGTGAGCTAGAGGACTGACTGAATCAGAATGGAAAATTATCTCATGTTATTGGGAAAATTACCTGAAACCTACAGAATTAAATCCTATCAGGAAAATGAATATACTGCTCATCATCAGAAACAATCACCTACACAAACGCAGAATGGAGAGCAACTGGTTCAG